>NC_057795.1:193937713-194119382 GCF_018294505.1 Triticum aestivum
GGGACGGGGTGGTGGCGGCGGGGCGGCGGGGTATTTAAGGAGGTACAGGGGGTAGCTCGGCTTGCGGAGGGGGCCAGGGCGGCGGCGGGCGGCTCCCGGACTCCTAGCCGGAGTCCGGCTCGGCCACGGCGGGGGCGCGAACGAGGCGGCGGGGCGACTGGGCCGGTTGGGCCTTCGGCCCGGTCGGTCCGAATAGTTTTTTTATAAAGAAAATTCCGCCGAAACTTAAATAAATCCTAGAAAATAAAATAAAATTCTAAAAATGCCAAAACAAATTTTCACCGTCTAAATAAAATATTTAGAACGAGATGAACATTTTTGTGGCCCTAAATGCAATTTTGAAAAGCGTGCAATTTTCCTAAATTCAAATAAAAAATAGCGATAAACTCCGAAATAAAATCCTCTTTCATTTTATTATTAAATCCTCAATATTTATTTATTTTAGGAAAGTCATTTTATTCCCTCTCTTTTATTTTTGTATAAGAAATATTCGAAGATAAAGTAATTAAAATCAAATGATCCTATTTTCAAATTTTGAGAAAACTCAAATATGAAAATAACGAAATCTCCAACTCTCTTTGTGGGTCCTTGAGTTGCGTGAAATTTCTAGGATCAGGCCAAAATGCAATAAAATATGATATGCATCTAATGTATAACATTCCAAATTGAAAATTTAGGATGTTACAAACCTACCCCCCTTAAGATGAATCTCACCCTCGAGATTCGGGTTGGCTAGAAAATAGGTGAGGGTGGTCCTTCCGTAAAATCTTCCTCTCGCTCCCAAGTGGCTTCGTCCTCGGTATGGTGGCTCCACTGAACTTTGCAAAACTTGATAACCTTGCTGCGCATGACTCGGCTGGAAAAATTGAGAATCTTAACTGGTTTCTCCTCATAGGTCAAATCACTATCCAGCTGAACCGCTTCCAGTGGCACTGTATCCCTCAGCGGTATCTCAGCCATCTCGGCGTGGCACTTCTTCAACTGGGAAACGTGGAACACATCATGAACTCCTGACAATCCTTCGAGCAACTCCAACTTGTAAGCAACTTCTCCCATACGCTCCAAAACTTTGTATGGTCCCACAAAACGGGGCGCTAACTTTCTCTTAACTCCAAAACGCTTAACTCCTCGAAGTGGAGATAGCTGAAGATAAACTCTGTCTCCGACTTCATAAACTGTCTCCTTGCATTTAGAATCCACATAGCTCTTCTGCCTGGACTGGGATACCTTGAGCCTATCACGAATCAACTTAACCTTTTGTTCAGACTCCTTAATCAAATCTGACCCAAACAACTGACGGTCTCAAACTTCATCCCACAACAATGGTGTCCTGCACCTCCTTCCGTACAGAGCTTCGAAAGGGGCCATCTTCATACTGGATTGATAATTGTTGTTGTAAGAGAACTCCGCATATGGCAAATTGTCGTCCCAACTAGATCCATAATCTAGCGCACAAGCTCTCAACATGTCCTCCAGAATCTGATTGACTCTCTCGGTCTATCCATCTGTCTGTGGATGAAAGGTTGTACTGAACTCTAGCCTGGTACCCAAAGTCTCGTGCAACTGATTCCAAAACTTTAAGGTAAACTGGGTTCCTCTATCTGATACATTGGTGCTCGGAACTCCGTGCAGACATACGATCCTGGTCATGTATACCTTTGCCAACTTAGCACTGGTGTAAGTGGTCTTCACTAGGATGAAATGAGCTACCTTCGTCAAACGATCGACTACAACCCATATTGAGTCATAGCCTGAACGAGTCCTGGGCAATCCTGTGATAAAGTCCATGCCTATCATATTCCACTTCCATTCAGGTATCGGCAATGCTTGTAGCAATCCTGCTGGCTTCTGATGCTCTTCCTTTACTCTCTGACATACATCACAAACTGCTACATACTCCGCAATATCCTTCTTCATTCCGGTCCACCAGAAAGTGTCCTTCAAATCTAGGTACATCTTGGTATTTCCTGGGTGAATCGAATATGGCGAATCATGGGCCTCTTGCAGAATCAACTTCCTGATCTCCGGATCATTAGGCACAAAAACGCGGTCCTCAAACCATAGGGTATCGTGCTCATCCTCACGAAATCCCTTAGCCTTTCCTTTGCTCATCTTCTCCTTTATCTCGGCAATCTCCTTGTCAGTCTTCTGATCTTCTCTGGTCTTATCCATAAAAGCGGACTGAATTTCCAATGCTGCTACATAGCCTCTCGGGACTATCTCCAAACATAGCTCGCGAAGATCCTCGGCTAACTCCTTCGGTAACTCTCCGGTCAAGAGTGTGTTGACATGGCTCTTGCGGCTCAACGCATCGGCTACCACGTTAGCCTTTCCGGGATGATAATGCATCTCATATCATAATCCTTAATGAGTTCTAACCATCTCCTTTGCCTGAGATTCAACTCCTTCTGTGTGAAGATGTACTTCAAACTCTTGTGATCCATGTAAACCTCACAATGGTTTCCGATGAGAAAATGTCTCCATGTCTTCAATGCATGCACTACGGCTGCTAACTCCAAATCATGGGTAGCATAATTCAACTCATGGGGCTTAAGCTACCGTGAGGCATACGAAACAACTCTTCCCTCTTGCATAAGCACTGCTCCAAGTCCTTGACGAGAAGCGTTGCAATATACTTCATAATCCTTGCGCTGATCTGGCAGAATCAACACCCATGATGTAACCAAACGTTTCTTCAACTCCTGGAAACTAGCCTCACATTCCTCAGTCCAGGTGAACTTGGTGTCCTTCTTCAACAACTCCGTCATGGGCTTCACAATCTTCGAGAAAATCTCAATGAACCTCCGGTAATATCCTGCGAGTCCAAGAAAACATTGGATCTCTCCAACTGTCGTTGGGGCTTCCCAATTTGTCATAGTGACAACTTTGGTGGGGTCTACTGCTATTCCTTCTCCGGATATAACATGTCCGAGAAATCCAACTTTCTTCAACCAGAATTCACACTTGCTGAACTTGGCATATAACTGATGTTCTTTGAGCTTCCCAAGTACCAAACGCAAATGCTCCTTATGCTCCTCTTCATTCTTCGAGTAGACCAAAATATCATCAATGAACACCACGATGAACTTATCTAGAAACTCCATAAACAACTTGTTCATCATGTTCATGAAATAGGCAGGTGCGTTAGTCAGACCAAATGACATAACGGTATACTCATACAGCCCATACCTGGTGGTAAAAGCCGTCTTAGGTATATCCTACTCTTGAATCTTCAACTGGTGGTATCCTGATCATAGATCGATCTTGGAAAATACCTTAGCTCCTTGCAACTGGTCAAACAGATCATTGATCATAGGCAGTGGGTACTTGTTCTTGATTGTCACTTTATTCAATCCTCGATAATCAACAACCATCCTCAATGATCCATCCTTCTTCTCCACTAGAAGCACTGGCGATCCCCAAGGTGAAGAACTTGGGCGAATATAGCCTTTATCCAGTAGCTCCTTAATCTGCTTCTTAATTTCCTCCAAATCTTTTGCGGGCATCCTATACGGTCTCTTAGATATCGGTCCTGTGCCTAGGAAAAGCTCAATCAAAAACTCAATGTCTCTATCCGGTGGCATGCCTAGCAACTCTTCCGGAAATACGTTAGGGAAATTGTTCACCACTGGTACTTCCTCTTGTACAACTCCTGATACTGAATTCACTTGAGTCCTCTTCGACACATGTCGGGATACATACTTGATCCTTCTTCCTTCTGGGGTGGTAAGAAAAATCGACTTACTAGCGCAATCGATGTTTCCTCCATACATCGATAGCCAATCCATACCCAGAATCACATCCAAATCTTGCGACTCCAAAATGATTAAATCCAAGGGGAAAACATGCCTACCTATGGTCAATGGCACTTGAAAACATCCTTGACTGGCCATATACTCTACTCCTGGTGAGCTTACTAACATAGGTGTTCTAAGAACTTTGGTGGGCAGTTTATACTTATCCACAAATCCCCTTCATATGTATGAATGCGATGCACCAGCATCAAAAAGAATGATTGTAGTAAAGGACTTAACCAAAAACTTACCTATTACTACATCTAGCTGGGCTTCAACCTCCTCCACGTTAACATGGTTCGCCTGTCCCCTGTTGAAAGGGTTCGGCTTCTTCCCAGAGCTTCCATTGCCATTTCCATTCTTAGCTTCAAGACATTCATTGGCATAATGTCCAGTCTTCTGGCACTTGTAGCAAGTGACGTGGCTCAGATCCTTCTTGGCTGGGGTCGATGGGTTGGTATGGTTACGGCCATTGCTTCCTCCATTCCCATTACCATTCTTGGGTCCACTATGGTTGTGTGAGCTCCCTCCTCCATGAGTATGCTGAAAAGGTCCTCCCATGTTCGGGGTAAATCGAGGCCTCTACTGAGCTCCAGAATTGTACTTCCCTAGTCCATACTTCCTTTTGCGGTTGTCAATCTGCTGCTGCTTCCCTTCAATTATGAGAGCTCAGTCTACCAACTCTTGGTAATTGTTGAAGGTTGCTACCATCAACTGCATGCTCAGCTCATCATTCAGTCCTTCCAGAAACTTCTCCTGCTTAGCCGCATCCGTAGCAACGTCATCTGGGACATAATGTGCTAGCTTACTAAAGTCATCCACAACTAGTCAACTGTACGTCCTCCTTGGCGCAAGTTGCGAAACTCATGCTTCTTCATGGCCATAGCTCCTGCTGAAACATGGGCAGTACGGAAAGCCCGCTGAAACTGGTCCCATGTGACAGTGTCGATGGGATAAGTGGCTGTGAAATTCTCCAACCATGATGTTGCGGGTTCATCAAGCTGATGTGCGGCAAAATGCACCTTCTCCGCATCTATGCATCCTGCAGTGGTAAACTCCCTTCCCATCTTGCGGAGCCAATCATCTGCAACTATCGGCTCGGTGCTACTGGAGAACATCGGCGAATTCAGCCTCAAGAAACGGGCTAAGTGATCAACAGGTGGTGGTGGTGGTCGGTTGTTGTTGTTGTTGTTGTTGTTGTTGTTGTTCCCCTGATTCTGATTCTGGACTAGCATCCGCATTAATGCATTCTGCTGCTGGATCAACTGAGTGAGCCCCGGTGGGAAAGCAAATCCATTGTCATATCTCGGAGGCATCTGAGGGTTTAGAAAAGATGAGAATATAGAATAGAATGAGGTCTAGAGAGAATAACACTACCCATATGCACATGAGACAAATGCAAACAAAGTCACTTCAATCAACTCAAACAAGGGCATACAACGGTCTAACTATCGTTACAGAAGTGCTTGGACTATACTATATACATGGGGGGAATACTACTACTGCTATGGTGGTCGACTAGAAAAATTGATCGGTCGAAGACTCCATGATATCTGCTCCAGCTTCATCAACAAAGTCATCATCGCTATTGTCTGGGTCCGAGTCGGTGTCGTCGATGATGATGTAGTTCTCCGGGAAAGTGCAATCATCGTCCTCTCCTCTAGTCGCGGGGAATCCCATGAATACTTTTAGCTTCTTCTTCAGATCATCATTCTTCTCCACGAGTGTCGTCATTTCCTCCTCATATCCATCGCATGTAGACTTGAGTTCTTCTTCCAGCTCCGTGATCTTGGTTAATGCCTTCTTCAGACCTATCATGCATGCGCACATCTGGTTCTCCTAGCAACGAATGTGTTGGTTGAGCTCCTGGATGAAAGCTGCAATTGATCTATCCTTCCTGGTACTGATCATCTCCCATTGTTCATCTTGGCGCCCACAAATTTGGTAAATAGTATCCTTGAGATCCTTGTGATAAACTTCTCCAATGTGTCCCATTGTGATGTGGGCTACCATGCTCTTTCCTAGACTCCAGGTTGGTGCATCATAGGAAAACTCTATGGGCTCAGTGACGGGCATGAACGTCCTTCCTGGAACTTGAGCTTGAATCATCCAACGCTCCTCTTCTGGTAAAGTGGCGATGTAGGTCCCGGTGAAACTTGGCACTCCGATGTTCAGGTATCTAGTAACTTCCTTCAAGTGGCATCCGAAGGGTATATCTTCATTTGGTTGCGTGAAATTGTTCCTTGCATCCGCCATCCTAAAAGAGTAGAAAAGGAGAGGAGTCAGAAATGAGAAGAGAGTAGTGATCTAGGGATTTAGCTTAGTGGTCGTGTCCTACAATCAGTGTGTGCTCTGATACCATCTTGTAGCGACCAGACCTCAAACAGTCTGATCTCTGTGCATTAGTGTCATCCCTGGATCGGTAATGCTGACACACACAATACTTGAAGGATTTATAACAGAGTAGCAATCACACACTTATTACATCGAATGTCCCAAAAGAGATCTTATTACAATAAATATGGCTTCAGGCCATCTAAAAATAACGATAACAGCGGAAGGCTTGGAGATAAGCGAGTCCATCAACTCCAACGGCATCACTGAGTATAAGACCACGACCTAAGGCACCTTACTCGTCGTCTGAAAAGTCTGCAACATAAATGTTGCAGCCCGAAAATGGGTCAGCACATGGAATATGCTGGCAATGTAACACATAGAGAGTAATGAACAGAATAATGCTATACTACATGCATATATGGCAGGTGGAAAGCTCTACGGATATAGTTTTGCATAAAGTCAATTTTTCCCTACAACAAAGGAATAACTTTTATTTAACTATCATGGTGGTTGTTAAACATTGAGAAGGTTCACCCAACTCAATCCCAATTAAGCATCAACATTAAACCCAACAATATTAATTAGAGTAACATGATGAGATTCACATGATAATCCAGGTACTAGATACTCAAAACGTCCATAACCGGGGACACGGCTAACCATGATTAGTTTATACACTCTGCAGAGGTTTGCGCACTTTTCCTTGCAAGACTCGATCTCCTCCGTTGGAATCCTCGCACTACATGGTGTTTGAGAAACGGATGACCGAGACATAGTCTTTCAGAAGCATTTGCACCTTACGATGGGTAGACAGTTACACCGACTTTCATCTACATTTGCTAATCTACCACTGTAAGAGTTCACACGACTTAATCAACTATGCTAGAGCCCATAGTAGCTTGCGGCTGCACACGGAAGTTTCTAGCATGAATAATCTCATGATCCCTTTGAGCCTAGGTGGCGGTCCATAGGAGAATCACACGGTACCCAGGGATTTCCAAAAACTTCAGGCAACACTGGGTTCCCCAGGTGCCTCAATCCACCCAGATGTAAATTTAAGTTGCCACCTTATGTAAACCATTAATTAACAATCTCACATCTGTCATGGATTCACTCACCGAATCCACGTCTACTAGCATAGCATAGCAATATAAGCAAACGTAGAAGTAACTCCCAAAGGTTTGATAATAAAACAGGGTATAGGTTCTACCTCATCTACTTCCCAAAACCCACATATTAATAAGATCCTAATCATGCAATTGTTTGAGGATTGATCTAATGCAATAAAACTGGGTAATAAAGAGGTATGATCAAAGTGTTACTTGCCTTGTTGATGATCCGTGAAACCTAGAGGCTCGTGGTAGCAAGCGGCGCACTCTGGGTACTCTATCGCAAACAAACAAGCATACAATAAGCACTCATCTAATGCACAGGTAAAACTCAAATAAAAGATCTAACCAGAAAGTTCAACTTAAGAACTCCGTTTTGCAAAAAGAATCAAATCAAACGAAGCAACGAAAGTCAAACGGCGAAAGAAACAAGCTTCATTTACTAATCTGGACCTAAGTCAAATTTTACAGTAGCAAAAACTTGTTTGAGTTGGTTAAAGCGAAAGAGGGTTTCAAGGTGAAACTCTAGGCGCTTGAATCACCGGATTCCGATAAACGAGCAAAAAGTTATACTAGTACGAAAATCGGATCACGATCGGAAATAATCGCGAAAAATCCGAGAAAAAGAAAAACAGACGAACAGGCTAACGAACGAACGTTCACTGTCTACAGCTAAACGACGAAAAACGTTCGTTAAAACGAACGTACGGACGAACGTCCCCTAAAAAACTAAACCGAGAAAAAACCAACGAACCGATCTAAAGAAGAAAAAAACAGATCAAGGTTTTTTTTTAAAGAAAAAACCGATCGGTTTAAAAAACCGACGGCGGCGTCTGCGGCTAACTCATCGGGTCTGGAGGGTCTCGGGGCTCCGGCGGTGCGGGGAGGCATTGACGGCGGCGGCGGAGGGCGGCGCGGCAAGCGGCGGCGGCTGCGGGCGGCGGGGCGGGACGGGGTGGTGGCGGCCAGGCGGCGGGGTATTTAAGGAGGGGGAGGGGCGGCTCGGCTTGGGGAGGGGGCCAGGGCGGCTCCCAGACTCCTAGCCGGAGTCCACCTCAGCCACGGCGGGGGCGTGAGCGAGGCGGTGGGGCGACTGGGCCCGGCTAGGCCTTCGGCCTGGTCGGTCCGAACAGTTTTTTTAAAATATTCCATCGAAACTTAAATAAATCCTAGAAAATAAAATAAAATTCTAAAAATGCCAAAACAAATTTTCGCCATCTAAATAAAATATTTATAACGAGATGAACATTTTTGTGGCCCTAAATGCAATTTTGAAAAACGTGCAATTTTCCTAAATTCAAATAGAAAATAGCGATAAACTCTGAAATAAAATCCTCTTTGATTTTATTATTAAATCCTCAGTATTTCTTTATTTTGGGAAGTCATTTTATTCCCTCTCTTTTATTTTTGTATAAGAAATATTCGAAGATAAAATAATTAAAATCAAATGATCCTATTTTCAAAATTTGAGAAAGCTGAAATATGAAAATAACGAAATCTCCAACTCTCCGTGGGTCCTTGAGTTGCGTGAAATTTCTAGGATCAGGCCAAAAAGCAATAAAATATGATATGCATTGATGATCTAATGTATAACATTTCAAATTGAAAATTTGGGATGTTACACATTATAAGATGATCCCTTACTAAATTTCAAGGTACAAGTGTTCTCCCTGAGTATGCACCGTTGCGACAGTTCTTCGTGTCGAGACACCACGTGATGATCGGGTGTGATAAGCTCTACGTTCACATACAATGGGTGCAATCTAGTTTTGCACACGCAGAATACTCGGGTTAAACTTGACGATCCTAGCATATGTAGATATGGCCTATGTCGGATTTCGGGTTCCGGCAGACCCTTGAGGTTCGAACACTGGGGTGCGCATGGAGATTTCGCCCTCTACCTACCTGCTCCTCGCCGACTCGGTAGGATCTAAACTACGGAAGGAAGAACACAAGAGACACAGAGTTTATACTAGTTCGGGCCACCATTGTGGTGTAATACCCTACTCCAGTGTGTGGTGTGGTGGATTGCCTCTTGGGCTGATGATGAACAATACAAGGAAGAACAGCCTCGCGAGGGTCTGTTCTTAGCTGGTGTGATGAACTGCTAGGAGGAGTTCAGACGCTCTCTCTACTGGTTTTCTGGTGAGGATTCTCGATGCTAGATGCAGATGCAGATGCAGATGCAGATGCCTCTACCCTGGGGGTGGCTAGTCCTATTTATAGGCAAAGGCCCTGGGCCTGTTCCCAAATATTGAGCGGGAAGGGCGCCGACAATTGGCCATTTTGAAGGGGAACATCGGGTACACTTATCCTGACTAAAGTTGGTCCTCGCCTGTCAAAGGCTCTGGCGATGACGCCTGCTTGGGCTCCACAATGACTTCCTTCCTGCCGTTGGGCTGGTCTTGGTCTTGTTGCACCGAAATGGATGCCTTTGCTTGATGCTCTCGCCTGTGGTTGCTCCCTTTGCACCAAAGAGGAAAGGAGGACACTGCGCGGGCTGGCGCCCGACTGGCGCCCTTGGTCGTCATGGCTTGCGTCACGGGCACCTTGCGAAGTACCCCGCCTTGAACTGTCCGCCTCCTCGTGAGCCAGCCTGATGAGGTCGTGCCTGAGGAAGCTCCTTGTCGTCCGCCCCGTGAGGCTTGGCCCCTCGCGAGGGTCTTGAGCTTGTGTTGACGAAGATGGGCTGTGCTGGGCCCCCCTTTGAGCCACGCCGCAGGCCGCAGGCAGGCAAGTCTGGGGACCCCCGTTCCCAGAATGCCGACAGTAGTCCCCGGGCCCAAGGCGCGCCCGGACTTGGTCGAGCAAAGAGGCGAAAGGGCAAGTGCGAAGAGCCGCGGGCCCTAACAGCCTGCGGCCTTTGGCGCCGCGTGGCAGTTGATTGGACGTGGGCGCCTCCACTTCCCCATGACGCCTTGGCAACTGCACGAATTGACAAGTCCCTGCATGCAAAACGGGTCATGATTACCTGCGATCGTGGAGGTCGGCGGTTGGCCTCCTCTGGCTTTAAGTATGGCATGGTGCGTGCCCTTCCAGTCTATCTCTTCTTGCTTCTCCTTCTTCTCGGTCCTTGCTCCGTCTCGCTGCGATGGCTCCGATCCGCCGGTTCTCTGCGGCAGAGAAGGGAAAGGCTCCCCGAGAGGATCCTGACCCGCTTCCACCGAAGAAACGGATAGCCCTCTGCCATCGGGGTGAGGGCGCCTGCCAGGAAGCGTTGAGGCCCTGGTGTGAGCGGCCGCCACCAGGTTTCCCGCTTCCCTTGTACGCCCACATCGAGGGCTCTGAAGGATTCGATGCCGAACACCACGGGCGGCACCGCCGTCGGCGCCGGCGGGTTACAAAGGTGTGCATCTTTCCCCCTGGAGTTCACGCCGAGGGCTCCTCCCGAGAGTTCACGCTTCACGCCGCCATGCCTCCTCAGTCTTGGATTCGCCTTCCTCCTTTCTTCGCCTCCGTCATCCCGCAGGGGGAACTCCTGGGGCTATGGCTGCAGCACGTCGGCTGTAGCACCCTCGCGACCAGGGCAGAGGTCGCGGTCGTTGCCCCGGGCGAGGTCTTCATGACTCGAGGCTGGGGCGAGATCGCCCGGGTCTGCAGGACAAGGGGCGCCCTTGCGATTCACCTGGAGTACGACGGTGCTTCTGTGATGTCCTTCAAGGTCTTCGATGCGGATGGTCGCCGGCTGGAGTGCTGCCCCGGGAGAGGCGGTCGGGACCCTGCTACGGCGAGGCAGAGGCCGGCTAACCGCTCCCTTGGTAGCTCCTCAGGCGACGGAGGTGCCGGAGGAGCCAGCGACTCCGCCGAGCTCTTCGCGACTCCGGAGAAGAGCGACGACAGCTACGAGCCCCCGATCCTACGCCGCTCCCGGAGCAGGGCTGGCTCGTCAGGCCGTCGCCGCCCCTGATCTGGATGGGGTTGGCACCGGTGCCTAGCGGCCCACTGTTGATGATGGCATCTGCCGTGATGGTTCCTGTTGTTAGGACTCCTTAGGATACGCGTCTTTTGTTCCTGCGAGGAGCCAAGAATGTACCCCGTGGGGGCTTGTAAGGTGTCTGTAGCTCCGTTTGTCAATATGATCCTCATCGTGAAGCAGTGCGAGATGCTTATTCCGTCTTAGCTTAGTTTCTTCCTTTCAGACCTCACGAGGTCTTGGCGCTCTGCGCTGACAGGTCCCGGTCCCAAGGCGGCTTCAGCCGTCGCTCGTATGCCAGGCCGCGATGCCGTGGTCAAGGCCAGGAGGTGAGCGCCCCGGGCTCCAGTAAGAGCCCCTGAGTCGCGATGCTCAGGAGGTCCCCTTTAGCGCTCAAGCAGCCACCGTTCGGTGAGAAAGGAATGTGACGTTGCTAACACAGGATTGCATTGGATGTGGTGACGGTGCTGCGATAGCTAGTGTTTCCGAAGAGTGACTTATCTCGAGGGTCAGGAGACGCTTCCTGGTGCGGTGCTAGGTCCATGCCTTGGCCGGCGAGGGGTTGCTTGGCGAGGTCCTCACGTGCCTCTCCCCTCTCACCTTCGCTCCCCTTTCTGCTCTACGTCCTCGGGTCCCGGCCCTCAAGCGAGTCTCAGCCGTCGCTGGTATGCCAGGTCGCGATGCCGTGGTCAAGGCTAGAGGGTGAGGGCTGGAGAACCAGTAGGAGCCCTGAGTCGCGATGCTCAGGTACCCTCCCTTTAACGTGCAAGCGGTTTGCGCGGACGAGAGTGAAGAAGACACCGTGAAGGCCTCGCCTGACGCTGCTCCTTGAAGAGATCATGCGGGCCTACCACAAAAAGAGCAAAAGTCCACTATGACAAGCGGCGGTCAGCCATTAGTTGCTTTGGAGAGGCGACGAGGCACAAAAGGCCTGGCAAGGTCTATTGGGGCACCCGTGAGCCAGCGCGGGACTCTCGGGGCGCTACCCCAAGGCGGGTTGCGCCTGGCACTGGCCTTATCTTGGGATGTGTTCCTGCAAATTTGGTTAGATGCCGAAGCTCTACGTCCTCGGGTCCCGGCCCTCGAGCTGGTCTCATCTGTCGCTGGTATGGCAGGTCAGCCGTGGACAAGGCCAGAGGGTGAGGGCAGGAGAGTCGGTAGGAGCCCTGAGTCGCGATGCTCAGGTACCCCCCCCCCCTTTAATGCGCAAGCTTGGTTAGATGTCGGAACTCTACGTCCTCGGGTCCCAGCCCTCGAGCTAGTCTCAACCGTCACTGGTATGCCAGGTCGCGATGCCATGGACAAGGCCAGAGGGTGAGGGCTGGAGAGCCGGTAGGAGCCCTGAGTCGCGATGCTTAGGTACCCCCTTTAACGCACAAGTTGCCGACATCAAGGAAGAAAAGGTGCCACGGATAGGCACCAAATAACAAGCATGATGGATCGAAATCATGGCGCGAAGATAAATGCAAAAGGGGTACACGCCGCTGGGTCTGACCCGAGCGACTTGGGGATGATGCAGCCCGAGGGGCGCCCCCAACAAAGTAAGCTAAAAACACGAGCAAAAGGGATACACACCGCAGGGACGGACCCATGCGGCCTGGGAATGATGCAGCCCTGAGGGCGCTCCCAGCTGGAAATGAAACATGAAAGATGTCACCTGATAGTGTTGACGACGAAGAGGTGTTGGTGTAGCAGACTCGGTGGGATGTGGTAGCCGATCCACACGAGCCCCCAGGCCCTGGGGCCTCGGGAGGCTCCGGAGGCTCCGGAGGCACTGGTGGCTCATCACGGACCATCTCCATCTCTGCCAGGGCTGCGGAACGCCTGACCTCTTGAGCCTCCAAGATGCCCCTCATGAGGCGCTGGTACGCGGCAGCCGCGTTCGGCAAGCCATGAGGCATGCGAACGTAGCTGTGGGGTGGACCTTCGCAGGGCCACACTTGCGAGGGCCAGAGGCGCTCCTGAGAGGCGGCTTGGTTGAGCCCTGGTACGTCGATGCAGACGTGCAGTCCACCATCGTCGCCTGGATGGGGGGCCACAGCGGGTAAGCGACAGCTGCCTCTCATGACTCTTGACTCCTATAGCTCCTGAATGGCCTTGCTGACGAACTACTGAGGGTGTGGCCCTCCTTGCCTTGCTCCTTCTTGAGGGAAACGTGCTTCGAAACACGCCTCCAGGTGGTGCCCAAGCGCCTCCCTCGTGACCTTGGCAAGGTCGGCGGCCCTCCAGGGGAGAGCCCCCGAGCCCTGCCTAAGGAGGGAGCCGGGCGTGCTTCCCTATGCGATGGAAGGGGGTTCCCCCTGGGCAGGCGCGGGCCCTGAGGGGCCTGCCTCCTGAGGGGCCGGGCCGGAAGATGTCTTCTTCTTCTTGGGGGCGGCCTCGGGAAGCCTCCTGCTTCCGCGATCCGGGTCTTCTAGTGATGCGGCCTGAAAGGCTCGTTCCAGGGAGCACACCGCGTCTTTCTCTTCGCAGGGCACCGTGATGACTCCGCCACTTCCTAGCATCTTGAGGACGTTGTAGCCGTGGTGGGTTACGGCCATGAACTTGGCCAGCGCTGGGTACCCGAGGATGGCATTGTATGGCAGGCGAATGTGGGCGACGTCAAAGTCAATGAGCTCGGTGCGGTAGTTGTCGCGTGCCCCAAAGGTGACAGGGAGGCGGGCCTGCCCAATCGGGACCGTGGAGCCGTGGGTGACTCCGGAGAAAGGCTTGGTTGGTGAAGTTGACTGTAGGGCACTTGGAGATTGTTGAATGTTTCCACAGACAGGACGTTGAGCCTTGCCCCTCCATCGATGAGGGTCCTGGTGACTAGCACGTTGCTCATGATTGGGGAACAAAGCATTGGGAGGACTCCGGTTGTGGCCGCGCACTTGAGCTGATCAACTGAGCTGAACGTGATGGTGCACGCCGACCACCTGAGAGGGCGCGTGGCCTCGAGCTTGGGGAGGACTGCATTTACTTCGCGGGCGAACAGCTTGAAGATGCGTTGAGAGGCTGGGGCTTGAGCTCCACCCAGGATGCAGGCGATCGCACGTGGCTCCTGGAAGCCTCTAGCCCCCTCGTCCTGATGATGGTCCTCATTTCTCCTTGGCTACGGCAGCAGTGGAGGGAGGCCTGCGTTGCCTTGCGGGCGATCCTCGCAAGGCTGATCCCTCCAGGCTTCCTCGCGAGGCGGGTCCTGCCAGCGATCCTCGTGAGGTTGGTCGCGCCACCCTTGGCGGGGGCCGCGGTCTTCCCAGCGTCCTGCGTTCCTTCCTCCTCCTCGACCATAGCCCTGGTCGCTGCGGTCAGGACGTCGGCCGACCCTTCCTTCACGCACGGTTCGGAGCTCTTGGCATTCGTTGGTCTTGTGGGTGTGGAGGTCGTGGTACACGCAGTACCGGCTGCCCTTGGAAGATTCGGGCTGATCTCTACCCCGCTTGGTGTCTGGTTCTGCCGCGAGCACGGCAGCCCCCTTGCGCTTCACATCCTTGGCCTTGGGTTTCTTCTCTTCTGGCTCTACGGCAGGCAGCTCGAGGAGGGAGAGATGCCCTTCCTCAGCCCTGGCGCACTTGGTCGCCAAGTTGAACATCTCTAAGGAAGTGCACATGTCTTCATGCATCGCCAGCTCCTCCTTCATCTTGACGTCGCGCACGCCGTCGAAGAAGGCTGAGATGATGGCCTCCTCGGTCACCTTGGGAATCTTGAGGCGCGCGTTGTTGAAGCGCTGGATGTACTTCTGCAGGGTTTCCCCTGGTTGCTGCTTGATACGGCGCATGTCACTCACGGCGGGTGGGTCATCACGAGTACCCTAGAAGTTGGCGATGAAGCGGGTGCGCATCTCGTCCCAGGAGGAGATCGTGCCTGGAGCCAGGTTCAAGAGCCAGGTGCGGGCCCCGTCCTTGAGCACCATGGGAAACCAGTTCGCCATGACCTTCTCGTCTCCGTTGGCAGCTTCGATGGCCAGCTCGTAGAGCTAGAGGAACTCTGCGGGGTCAGCCGTACCGTCATAACGAGGAGGCAGGTCTGGCTTGAACTTGCCGGGCCACGCGACGCTGCACAGCTCGGTGGTGAAGGCACGGCAGCCTGCTGTGGCCACGGGAGGCCTTGGGTGACGAAGAGCTTGGTCCTGCGGGTCCCCATGCGCTGCAGTTGGGAGCAGTGCGGGGTCTTGACGTGCTGGAGCGGGACCGTGGTCGCGACGAGCCGGAGCAGGGAGCGCTCAGGCAGCTTCTCACGGGCGAGGGACTTCTTGGCAGCTCTGCTCTTGCCACGCCGGCGCCTGACGGAGCGGGTTCCACCCAAGGGCCATGCGCCTTGGGGCCAGGGCGCCTTCCTGAGGGGGAGGCGGCTGAGGCGCCCCCGGAGCTTCATTGCCCGCGCAGGGAGGGGCGCGGTGCAGCAAGAAGGACGGTGCGGGGGAGCCCCCTGCGGCGCGGGCGAGCTCGGCGACTCGGTCGAGCCATTCTTCGTAGACATCATCGACGGGACGGTAGCGCAGGAGCTCGTTTGCCGCGATGAGCGCAGCTCGAGCCTCCATGGCCGCATGGGGTGCGCGAAACGAAGAACCAGCTGGGGTGAGCGAAGGTGTGGCAGTGTGGCCGTCTCGCCTCATGGATGGATGCTGGGATGATGCTTGCTGCTCGTTCCCTGCCGGGCCAGTGGTGGCGTTGACGGCAGGCGACGAGGAAGGACGCGGGCGCCCGTCGATGGGAGCCATCTGGGCGACACGGGAAGCGAGGGCGGCTCGGCGCTCGGCGCGGGCCCGACGAGTGTCAGACATGGATGCGATGGTCGAGGAAGAATAGGGCGACGGAAGACGAATTCCGGTGCACCCCTACCTGGCACGCCAAATGTCGGATTTCGGGTTCTGGCAGACCCTTGAGGTTCGAACACTAGGGTGCGCGCGGAGATTTCGCCCTCTACCGACCTGCTCCTCGCCGACTCGCTAGGATCTAAACTACGGAAGGAACAACACAAGAGACACAGAGTTTATACTGGTTCGGGCCAATATTGTGGTGTAATACCCTACTCCAGTGTGTGGTGTGGTGGATTGCCTCTTGGGCTGATGATGAACAATACAAGGAAGAACAGCCTCGCGAGGGTCTGTTCTTGGCTGGTGCGATGAACTGCTAGGAGGAGTTCAGCCGCTCTCTCTACTAGTTTTCTGGTGAGGATTCTCGATGCTAGATGCAGATGCAGATGCAGATGCCTCTACCCTGGGGGTGGCTAGTCCTATTTATAGGCAAAGGCCCTGGGCCTCTTCCCAAATATTGAGCTGGAAGGGCGCCAACAATTGGCCATTTTGAAGGGGAACATCGGGTACACTTATCCTGACTAAAGTTGGTCCTCGCCTGTCAAAGGCTCTGGCGATGATGCCTGCTTGGGATCCACAATGACTTCCTTCCTGCTGTTGGGCTGGTCTTGGTCTTGTTGCACCGAAATGGATGCCTTTGCTTGATGCTCTCGCCTGCGCTTGCTCCCTTTGCACCAAAGAGGAAAGGAGGACACTGTGCAGGCTGGCACCCAACTGGCGCCCTTGGTCGTCATGGCTTGCGTCATGGGCACCTCGCGAGGTACCCTGACTTGAACTCTCTGCCTCCTCATGAGCCAGCCTGATGAGGCCGTGCCTGAGGAAGCTCCTTGTCATCCGCCCCGCGAGGCTTGGCCCCTCGCGAGGGTCTTGAGCTTGTGTTGATGAAGATGGGCCATGCTGGGGCCCCCTTTGAGCCACACCGCAGGCTGCAGGGAGGCAAGTCTGGGGACCCCCGTTCCTAGAACGCCGACAGCCTCGGAACACTGAGACCGAAAGGTCGAATGTGAATCATATAGTAGATATGATCAACATAGTGATGTTCACCATTGAAAACTACTCCATATCATGTGATGATCGGACATGGTTTAGTTGATTTGGATCATGTGATCATTTAGATGACTAGAGGGATGTCTATCTAAGTGGGAGTTCTTAAGTAATATGATTAATTGAACTTTAGTTTATCATGAACTTAGTCCTGATAGTATTTAGCAAATTATGTTGTAGATCAATAGCTCGAGCTGTAGCTTCCCTAAGTTGAAAGATGATAGTAGCAATGATGCGGACTGGGTCCATGATCTGAGGTTTATCCTCATTGCTGCATAGAAGAATTATGTCCTTGATGCACCGCTAGGTGACAAAACTATTACAGGAGCAGATGCAGACGTTATGAACGTTTGGCTAGCTTAATATGATGACTACTTGATAGTTTAGTGCACCATGCTTTACGGCTTAGAATCGAGATTTCAAAGATGTTTTGAACGTCATGGACCATATGAGATGTTCCACGAGTTGAAGTTAACATTTCAAGCAAATACCCGAGTTGAGAGATATTAAGTCTCCAACAACTTCTATAGCTAAAAGATGGAGGAGAATAGCTCAAGCAGTGAGCATATGCTCAGATTGTCTGGGTACTACAATCGCTTGAATCAAGTGGGAGTTAATCTTCTAGATAAGATAGTGATTGACAGAGTTCTCTAGTCACCATCACCAAGTTACTGGAACTTCGTGATGAACTATAGTATGCAAGGGATGACGAAAATGATTCCTGAGCTCTTCGTAATGATGAAATCGACGAAGGTAGAAATCAAGAAAGAGCATCAAGTATTGATGATTGACAAGACAACTAGTTTCAAGAAAAGGGAAAAGGGAAAAGGGAAAGAAATGGAACTTCAAGCAGAATGGCAAGCAAGTTGTCACTCCCGTGAAGAAGACCAAAGCTGGACCAAAGCCTGAAACTGAGTGCTTCTACTACAAAGGAAATGGTCACTGGAAGCGGAAATGCCCTGAATATTTGGTGGATAAGAAGGATGGAAAAGTGAACAAGGGTATATTTGATATACAGGTTATTGATGTGTACCTTACTAGTGTTTATAGTAGCCCCTGGGTATTTGATACTTGTTCAATTGCTAAGATTAGTAACTCCAAATAGGAGTTACAGAATAAACGGAGACTAGTTGAGGGTGAAGTGACGATGTGTGTTGGAAGTGGTTCCAAGATTGATATGATCATCATCGCACAATCTCTATACTTTCGAGATTAGTGTTGAACCTAAATAAAAGTCATTTGGTGTTTGCGTTGAGCATAAATATGATTAGATCATGTTTATTGCGATACGATTATTCATCTAAGACAGAGAATAAATTGTTATTCTGTTTACATGAATAAAACCTTCTACGGTCATACACCCAATGTTGATGGTTTATTGAATCTTGATCGTGATGATACACATATTCATAATGTTGATGACAAAAGATGCAAAGTTGATAATGATAGTGCAACATATTTGTGGCACTGCCATTTGGGTCATATCGGTGTAAAGTGCATGAAGAAAATCCATAAAAATGGACTTTTGGAATAACTTGATTATGAATCATTTGATGCTTGTGAACCGTGCCTTATGGGCAAGATGACTAAAACTCCGTTCTCCAGAACAATGGAACGAGCTAGTGACTTATTGGAAATAATACATACCGATGTATGCGATCCAGTAAGTGTTGATGCTCGTGGTGGGTATCGTTATTTTATTACCTTCATAGATGATTTAAGCATACATGGTTATTTCTACTTAATGAAGCATAAGTCTGAAACATTTGAAAAGTTCAAAGAATTTCAGAGTGAAGTAGAAAATCATCGTAACAAGAAAATAGAGTTTCTACGATCTGATCATGGAGGAGAATATTTGAGTTACGAGCTTGGCCTTCATTTACAACAGTGTGGAATAGTTTCACAGCTCACGCCACATGGAACACCACAGCGTAATGGTGTGTTCGAATGTCGTAACCGCACTTTATTAGATATGGTGCGATCTATGACGTCTCTTACCGGGTTACCACTATCATTTTGGGGTTATGCATTAGAGACAGTTACATTCACTTTAAATAGGGCATCATCAAAATCCATTGAGACGACGCCTTATAAACTGTGGTTTGGCAAGAAACCGAAGTTGTCGTTTCTTAAAGTTTGGGGCTGCGATGCTTATGTGAAAAAGCTTCAACCTGATAAGCTCGAACCCAAATTGGAGAAATGGGTCTTCATAGAATAACCAAAGGAAACTGTTGGGTACACCTTCTATCACAGATCCAAAGGCAAGATTGTTGCTATGAATGGATCCTTTCTAGAGAAGGAGTTTCTCTAAAAAGAAGTGAGTGGGAGGAAAGTAGAACTTGATGAGGTAATTGTACCTTCTCCCGAATTAGAAAGTAGTTCATTACAGAAATCAGTTCCAGTGATTTCTACACCAATTAGTGAGGAAGCTAATGATGATGATCATGAAACTTCAGATCAAGTTACTACAGAACCTCGTAGGTCTTCAAGAGTATGGTACGCACTAGAATGGTACGGTAATCCTTTTCTGGAAGTCATGTTACTAGACCATGATGAACCTACAAACTATGACGAAGCAATGATGAGCCCAGATTCCATGAAATGGCCTGAGGCCATGAAATCTAAGATGGGATCCATGTATGAGAACAAAGTGTGGACTTTGGTGGACTTGCCCGATGATCGGCAAGCCATAGAATATAAATGGATCTTCAAGAGGAAGACGGACGTTGATAGTAGTGTCACTATCTACAAAGCTCGACTTGTTGCGAAAGGTTTTCGACAAGTTCAAGGAGTTGACTACGATGAGACTTTCTCACCCGTAGCGATGCTTAAAGTCTGTCCGAATCATGTTAGCAATTGTTGCATTTTACGATTATGAAATTTGGCAGATGGATGTCAATACTGCATTCCTTAATGGATTTCTAGAAGAAGTGTTGTATATGATGCAACCAGAAGGTTTTGTCGATCCCAAGGGTGCTAACAAAGTGTGCAAGCTCCAGCGATCCATTTATGGACTGGTGCAAGCCTCTCGGAGTTGGAATAAACGCTTTGATAGTGTGATCAAAGCATATGGTTTTATATAGACTCTTGTAGAAGCCTGTATTTACAAGAAAGTGAGTGGGAGCTCAGTACCATTTCTAATATTATATGTGGATGACATATTGTTGATTAGAAATGATATAGAATTTATGGATAGCATAAAGGAATATTTGAATAAGAGTTTTTTCAATAAAAGACCTCGGTGAAGTTGCTTAAATATTAGGCATCAAGATCTATAGAGACAGATCAAGACGCTTAATTGGACTTTCACAAAGCACATACCTTGATAAAGTTTTGAAGAAGTTCAAAATGGATCTGTCAAAGAAAGGGTTCTTGCCTATATTACAAGGTGTAAAGATGAGTAAGACTCAAAGCCCGACCACGGCAGAAAATAGAAAGAGAATGAAAGTCATTCCCTATGCCACAGTCATAGGTTTTATAAAGTATGTTGTGCTGTGTACCAGACCTATTGTGTACCTTGCCGTGAGTTTTTTCAAGGGGGTACAATAGTGATCTAAGAGTAGATCACTGGACAGCAGACAGAATTATCCTTAGTGAGGACTAAGGAAATATTTCTCAATTATGGAGGTGATAAAAGAGCTCGTCGTAAAGAGTTACGTCGATGCAAGCTTTTACACCGACCCAGATGACTCTAAGTCTCAATCTGGATACATATTGAAAGTGGGAGCAATTAGCTAGAGTAGCTCCATGCAGAGCATTGTAGACATAGAATATTTGCAAAATACATACGGATCTGAATGTGACAGGCCTGTTGACTAAACTTCTTTCACAAGCAAAACATGATCACACCTTAGTACTCTTTGGGTGGTCATCACATAGTGATGTGAACTAGATTATTGACTCTAGTAAACCCTTTGGATGTTGGTCACATGATGATGTGAACTATGGGTGTTAATCACATACAGATGTGAATATTGGTGTTAAATCACATGGTGATGTGAACTAGATTATTGACTCTAGTGCAAATGGGAGACTGAAGGAAATATGCCCTAGAGGCAATAATAAAGTTATTGTTTATTTCCTTATTTCATGATAAAAGTTTATTATTCATGCTATAATTGTATTAACCGGAAACTTAGTACATGTGTGAATACATAGACAAAACATATTGTCCCTGGTATGCCTCTACTTGACTAGCTCGTTAATCAAAGATGGTTATGTTTCCTAACCATAGACATGTGTTTTCATTTGATGAACGGGATCACATAATTAGGAGAATGATGTGATGGACATGAACCATCCATTAGCTTAGCATTATGATCGTGTCAGTTTCATTGCTACTCTTTCTTCATGACTTATACAAGTTCCTCAGACTATGAGATTATGCAACTCCCGAATACCGGAGGAACACTTTGTGTGGTACGTATGTCACAACATAAAAGGGTAATTATAAAGGTGCTCTACAGGTGTCTCCCAAGGTGTTTGTTTGGTTGGCATAGATCGAGATTAGGATTTGTCACTCCGTGTTTCGGAGAGGTATCTCTGGGCCCTCTCGGTAATACTCATCACTATAAGCCTTGCAAGCATTGTGACTAATGAGTTAGTTGCGGGATGAAGTATTACAGTACGAGTAAAGAGACTTGCCGGTAACAATACTGAACTAGGTATGATGATACCGACATCGAATCTCGGGCAATTAACATACCGATGACAAAGGCAACAACGTATGTTGTTATGATGTTTGACCGATAAAGATCTTCATAGAATATGTAGGAGCCAATATGAGTATCTAGGCTCCGCTATTCGTTATTGACTGGAGATGTGTCTCGGTCATGTCTACATAGTTCTCAAACCCGTAGGGTCCGCATGCTTAACATTCGATGACAATTTGTATTATGAGTTATGTGATTTGATGACCGAAGTTTGTTCGGAGTCCCAGATGAGATCACGGACATGACGAGGAGTCTCGAAATGGTCGAGAGGTAAAGATTCATATATTGGAAGGTTGCATTCGGACATCAGAATGGTTCCGAGTGATTCGGGCATTTTTCGGAGTACCGGGAGGTTACCGGAACCCCCCGGGAAAAGATATGGGCCTTATGGGCCATAGGAGGGAGGCTAACTAGGCCACAAGGGCCTGGTGCGCCCCCCACAAGGGAGGAGGCCGAATTGGACTTGGTAAGGGGGCGCCAACCCCCTTTCCTTCTCCTACTCCCTCTCCTTCCCCTTTTCCCCCTCCGATAGAAGTAAAAAAGGGTGGGGCCGAATCCTACTAGGACTGGAGTCCTAGTAGGACTCCCCTCTCCCTGGCGCGCCCCTTGTTGTCCGGCCTCCTCCTCCCCTCCTCTATATACGGGGGCAGGGGAACCCCAAAGACACAACAGACAACACAAGTTGATTGTTTAGCCGTCTGCGGTGCCCCCCTCCACAGTTACACACCTCGGTCATGTCGTCGTAGTGCTTAGGCAAAGCCCTGCGCCGGTAACTTCATCATCATCGTCACCATGCCGTCGTACTGACGAAACTCTTCCTTGAACTCAGCTGGATCTAGAGTTCGTGGGACGTCACCGAGCTGAACGTGTGCAGATCGCAGAGGTGCCGTACCTTCGGTGCTAGGATCGGTCGGATCGTGAAGACGTACAACTACATCAACCGCGTTGTCTTAATGCTTTCGCTTTCGGTCTACAAGGGTATGTGGACAACACTCTCCCCTCTCGTTGCAATGCATCACCTAGAGATAGATCTTACGTGATCGTAGGAAAATTTTGAAATTACCGCGTTCCCCAACATGGTCATGCCCATGGAAACTTTGCAAATCGAATTACAGAAAGTTTTCAAAAAATAATAATTATCCCCATGTACAAATCCATTGTATTATCAAAATAATGTGCCAAGATTTGCCTTTAGGATGATTAGATTGTTTGTTTGGTTTGTGCAGTGCAAAAACAGAAACTTAGGTTGTAGTGCATGAATTTACATTTTTTACTGGAGCATCAAAAGTTTCTAATTTTTTACACAATACTGCTATGCATTTTTTTCCTAATTTTTCAGAATTTTTGGAGTTACGGAAGTATTGTCAATGTTCAGATTGCTACAGACTGTCCTATTTTTGACAGAATCTGTTTTGATTCATTGTTTTGCGTGTTTTGATGAATCTATGGATCGTATCAATGATATAAGCCATAGTGAAGTTAGAGTACAGTAGTTGTAATGCAAAAATAAAATATGAATTGGTTTGCAACAATACTTAAAGTAGTGATTTGCTTTATTATACTAATGGATCTCACGAGGGTTTGTTAAGTTTTGTGTGATTGGATTTTTCAAGTTTTTGGTGAGATCACGATGGATGAAGTAATAAGGAGTGCCAAGAGCCTAAGCTTGGGGATGCCCGAGGCACTCCAAGGTAATATTCAAGGACTCCCAAGCAAATAAGCTTGGGGATGCCCTAGAAGGCATCCTCTTTTTGTTCTAACGACCATCAGTAATTTTACTTGTAGCTATATTTTTATTCGTCACATGATATGTGTAAATTCTTGGAGCGTCGCATGCCTTTTCTTTTTCTTTTAGTAATGCACCATGATGGTATGAGATAGTCCTTGGTTGATTTATGGAATGTTCATGCACTTCACTTATATCTTTTGAGTATGGCTTTATAGAATGCTTTCATGTGCTTCACTTATATCATTTGAAGTTTGGATTACCTGTTTCTCTATGCATAGAAAACCGCCATTTGTAGAATGCTCTTTTGCTTCACTTATATATGTTAGAGCGTGGGAAAATATTTTATAGAAAGAATTAAATTCTCTTGCTTCACTTATATCTATTTAGAGAGTCAACAGAAATTAGTCATTCACATGGTTAGTCATAAAATCCTACATAAAACTTGTAGATCACTGAATATGATATGTCTGATTCCTTGCAATAGTCTTGCGATATAGAGATGATAATATGTGGGAGGTACTAGTGAATGATTGTGGTTTAGTAAGAATATTGGTGTTAAGGTTTGTTATTCCCGAAGCATGCACGAATGGTCTCTCGTTATGTGATGATATTGGAGTATGATTTATTATTGATTGTCTTCTTTATGAGCGGCGGTCGGGGACAAGCGATGGTCTTTTCCTACCAATCTATCTGCCTAGGGGCATGCATAGTAGTACTTTGCTTCGAGAGCTAATAAACTTTCACAGTAAGTATGTGAGTTCTTTATGACTAATGTGAGTCCATGTATTATACGCACTCTCACATTTACACAATTTTCTAGCCTCTTCGGTACCGTGCATTACCCTTTCTCAACTCGAGAGCCGGTGCAAACTTCGCCGGTGCATCCATACCCCGTGATATTATACACTCTATCACACATAAACCTCATTATATCTTCCTCAAAACAGCCACCATACCTACCTATCATGGCATTTCCATAGCCATCCTGAGATACATTGCCATGCAACTTCCACCATCATCATATACATGACTTGAGAATTCATTGTCATATTGATTTGCATGATCGTAAGATAGCTAGCATGATATTTTCATGGCTTGTCCGTTTTTTGATATCTTTGCTACGCTAGATCATTGCACATCCTAGTACACCACAAGAGGCATTCATATAGAGTTATATTTTTTTTATAATATCGAGTTGTAATTTTGAGTTGTAACTAAATAAAAGTGTGATGATCATCATTATTAGAGCATTGTCCCATGTGAAGAAAGGATGATGGAGACTATGATTCCCCCACAAGTCGGGATGAGACTCCGGACTTAAATAAATAAAAGAGGCCAAAGAGCCCAAAATAAAAAAGGCCAAAGAGCCCAAAAAAGAGAGAGGAAGAGAGAAGGCGCAATGCTACTATCCTTTACCACACTTGTGCTTCAGAGTAGCACCATGTTTTTCATATAGAGAGTCTCCTATGTTGTCAGTTTCATATACTAGTGGGAATTTTTCATTACAGAACTTGGCTTGTATATTCCGATGATGGCCTTCCTCAAATGCTTGAGGTCTTCATGAGCAAGCAAGTTGGATACACAACCACTAGTTTTTAGTTTCAGCTTTCATATACGTATAACTCTTGTTACATTTGTTGCATGGCAATCCCTACTCCTTGCATTGACATCAATTGGTGGGCATCTCCATAGCCCGTTGATTAACCGCGTCGATGTGAGACCTTCTCCTTTTTTGTCTTCTCCACACAACCTCCAATATCCATGGCTTGCGCTCATGTATTGCGTGGGGGTTGAAAAAGCTGAAGCGTGTTAAAAATTATGAACCAATTGTTCGCCTTGTCATCAGGGTTGTGCTTGATAAATACTTTGTGTTAAGAAGATGGAGCATGTCAAGGCTATATGATTTTGTAGGGATAATGTTTTTAGCATTGATATTTTGAAAGACATGATTGTTTGTTGGGATGCCTGAGTACTAGTGTCTTTATGTCAAATTCTAGATTATTGCTTTGAATTACTCGTGTCTTAATATTGATGCCATAATTAGATTATATGATAAAGATTATGCTAGCTAGCATCCCACATAAAAAAGTGTCTTTTTTATCATTTACCTACTCGAGGACGAGAAGGAATTAAGCTTGGGGATGTTGATATATCTCCCTCGTATCTATAATTTTTGATTGTTTCCTACCAGTATTCTACAACTTTCATATTCTTTTCGCAACGTTTTATATTATTTTTGGGACTGACATATTGATCTAGTGCCCAGTGCCAGTTCCCGTTTGTTGTATGTTTTTTTGATTCGCAGAAAATCCATAACAAACGAAGTCCAAATGAGATAAAAATTTATGGAGATTTTTTTTTGGAATATATGTGATTTTTGGGAAGTGGAATCAATGCGAGATAATACCCGATGGGCCCACAAGCCATAGGGGCATGTCCCCTACCCAGGGCATGCCTGGCAGGCTTGTGGCCACCCCGTAAGGCAGTTGGTGCCCTTCTTTTGTCGCAAGAAAGATAATATCCGGATAAAAATCGTGTTAAAATTTCAGCCCAATCGGAGTTATGGATCTCTGGGAATTTAAGAAACGGAGAAAGGCCAGAAACAGGAGCGCAGAAACAGAAG
The DNA here is from genome assembly GCF_018294505.1 of Triticum aestivum. Lineage (NCBI taxonomy): Eukaryota > Viridiplantae > Streptophyta > Magnoliopsida > Poales > Poaceae > Triticum > Triticum aestivum. Next base: position 193,963,770 of record NC_057795.1, read on the forward strand.
GACACACACACACACACACACACACACACACACACACACACAGAGAGAGAGAGAGAGAGAGAGAGAGATCCAATCTCAGAGGGACTCCCACCCCTTCTCTGCCATGGAGGCCATGGACCAGAGGGGAAACCCTACTCCCATCTAGGGGGAAGGTCAAGAAAGAAGAAGGAGGGGGGCTCTCTCCCCCTCTCTCCCAGTGGCGCCGGAACACCGTCGGGGCCATCATTGTGACGGCGATCTACACCAACAACTTCGCCACCGTCATCACCAACTCTCTCCCCCTCTATGCAGAGGTGTAACGCCTCTTCTCCCCGTTGTAATATCTACTTAAACATGCTGCTCAACACTATATATTATTTCCCAATGATGTATGGTGATCCTATGATGTATGAGTAGATCCATTTTGTCCCATGGGTTGATTGATGATCATGATTGGTTTGAGTTGAATGTTTTATTATTGGTGTTGTCCTATGGTGCTCTCCGTGTTGCGCAAGCATAAGGGATTCCAGTTGCATGGTGTTGCAATATGTTCATGATACGCTTATAGTGGGTTGCTAGAGTGACAGAAGCTTAAACCCGAGTAAGGGGGTTGTTGCGTATGGCAGTAAAGAGGACTTGATAGCTTATAATGCTATGGTTGGGTTTTACCTTAATGATCTTTAGTAGTTTCTGATGCTTGCTAGAGTTCCAATCATAAGTGCATATGATCCAAGTAGAGAAAGTATGTTATCTTATGCCTCTCCCTCATATAAAATTGCAATAATGATTACCGGTCTAGTTATTGATTGCCTAGGGACAAATAACTTTCTCGTGACAAAAAGCTCTCTACTAAAACTAACTTAATTGTTTCTTTATCTAAACAGCCCCTAGCTTTTATTTATGTGTTCTTTATTATCTTGCAAATCTATCCTATCACACCTGCAAAGTACTTCTAGTTTCATACTTGTTCTAGGTAAAGCGAACGTAAAATGTGCGTAGAGTTGTATTAGTGGTCGATAGACCTTGAGGGAATATTTGTTTTACCTTTAGCAACTCGTTGGGTTCGACACTCTTACTTATCAAGAAAGGCATTGATCCCCAATACTTGTTGGTTGTCAATCATGAATATGTCATGGTGCACCAAAAGCACAAAGATATGAAACATTGGCTTTGTTACCAGTTATCAGCTCATATGAGGTTTTCTTAAGGAACTTGTGAAGATAAAATCAGTTGAGTGATTTCGGCACTATACAAGTTGGGCACATGGTCGAATTCTCATTCAAGATCAGAGCATATGAGGATACTTTGGCATGTGATGTAGTCCCTATGACTGTGTGCATACTTGAAAGTGCTAGTTATCCATTAGAGGGGGGTGAATAGGCGATTTTTATGAAAGTCTTCAAAACATGGGGGCTTTGAAGACAAACAGGTAAACTGAGGCTATGTAGTAAGCAGCGGAATGAAGACTACACTAGGCAAGCATTAGTCAAACATACAATACAAGGAAAGCACGAAGACTAACTGCAACTAGGTAGACAAGATCAATATGGAAGATAGTACGAAGCTAAACAGCTAAAAGTCTTCGCACAATGAAGTCAAATGAATCAGGCAGGAAAGCAATGACTTCATGAAGACAAACTATAAAGTAAGGAGAGAAAGGGATAGAACTAGTTGCTTGGTGAGGACAAGGATTTGTTAGACCAGTTCCAGTTGTTGTGACAACTGTACGTCTGGTTAGGGAGGCTACGATTGAACTCAGAAGACAGTGTCTTCACCTTATTCCCCTTGAGCTAAGGACACCCAGTCCTCGCCCAATCATTGTGGTAAGTCTTCAAGATAGACTTCCAAACCTTCACAGACTTCCTTCACCGGCAATCCACAATGACTCTTGGATGCTCAGACGCGACGCCTAACCGGCTGGAGGATTCACAGTCCTCAAGTGTAATAAGTCTTCAGATCACGCGGACAGAAATACTTCATGATGCCTAACACTCTTTGGCGCTGGGTGTTTTGTGCTTTGTCCTTGTAAGGATTTCTCTCTCAAATGCTTCAGAGGTGGGTCGCTCTCAAACGACAGAAGCCGTGCACTAACTCTGAGCAACCACCGATTTATGGTGTAGGAGGTGGGTTATTTATAGCCAGGAGGCAACCCGACCTGATTTGTCCAAAATGACCCTGGGTCACTAAGGAACTAACATGTGTCTAACGGTCAGATTTCAAACACACGCGGCAGCTTAGCTTGGCCTACAAGCAAAGATGACTCATCCAGCTCTGGATAAGACTTGCTCTCATTGTCTTTGCTTGAAGACATAGGTTTTGGTTGAGCATCATTTCAGTCACTCTGACTTTGTTCACTTGGACCCCACTTAGCAGTACGGTGGTTCCTATGACTCAATAAGAAGAAGAGGAAACTACGAAAGAACTATGTCGTCGCACTCCATAGTCTTCAAGTGAATAGCTTCACGCGTCATAATCTTCGTCGTGAATGTCTTCACGAACCACCATTGTCTTCAATGTCTTCATACATTTTTAGGGGTCATCTATGGTAGGTAAACCGAATCAATGAGGGACACTACCCGTGTTATCCTGCAATTCTCACAAACACATTAGTCCCTCAACCACGTTTGTCGTCAATACTCCAAATCCAACTAGGGGTGGCACTAGATGCACTTACAATCTCCCCCTTTTTAGTGATTGATGACAAAATGGTTGAAGTTTTCAACGGGGATAAAAGTATGTGAAAGTTCAGTGTTGTGAGTATTGTCTTCATACATATGACGAGGCTCCCCCTGAAGATGTGCATAAAAATGATTTGCTTTTGAATGCAAATGAATATGGCAGGTTTTGCTTTGTGGATGCCATCTTCAAAGTGTGAAGACAATGCATCATGCATATAAGAAGATAATGAAGGTAATGATATGCATAATGGAAAATGGGCATGTACGGAATTACTTCATGCGGAATTTATCATCGCATCACAAAGTGGCAACAAAAATAGTAGACGACCATCAAGTTTAAGTGTTACAACTCAAAAGCCAAAAGTTTCAGAACGATAGTTGTAAGTACTTTAGCAAAAATTAAGCAACCAGCCAGATGGACCCGCTTGAAGACTATCAACTCATATGCTTCTCCTCCTTCTGTCAGTAATGACCAAAAAGGTTTGAAGACATAGAGTATCTACTTGTTCCCAGGTGGAGAAGAAGTTGGAGCAGCAGGGTCGACGTTGGAGTTTGGTGGTGCAAACGGGCCTGGTGCAGCATCATTATGCTGAGCAGTGAGAGCAGGCGAGGTTGCGTCATCTTCTTCATTGGTGACTCTCGCAACAATAGTTGCAGCCGAGGATGAGTACTCAGAATCTTCAATGGAGGGTGTGGGACGCCAGCTTGCATTTTGAGGAGGCCTGGAGTCAAACTTGAAATGTTTAGTGAAGCCATCTGCGCGAAGATCATCGTCAGCGCAGAGCAAAGTGAGACTCTTCTAGGAACGGCGACAAGCTTCATTAGCAACAAACGAGTTCTTGGTGGCTAAGTTGCGAATGCGATTGATATCCACCGTGACACTCTTCCTCTGACGCTTTAGCCAGTCATGATACTTGTCCTACTTTTGATGTAAGGCCACGAGAAGCTGATGGTAATTGAGAACGCGTGAACGCATGGGCAATGGTGCTTGCAGTAGCTTCAGTGTTTGCATGATGTAGTAGGTGAAGGTTTCCAGCCAAGGGATAGGTATGAGTTGCAGCATTTGGCACATGAACACCATCAATGGGCTGTGAAGCTCTGGAAATCAACATTTTGAAGATGGAGGGGCTTCTTGGAAGGCTCAGGGTAGATGGCTTCAACAGACATATCAACCTTAGGAAAGAAGACAATGTGATTGCATGTTGAGGGCCGATAGTCAATAGGTGAATGAAGCTTGATCAATCGCATCACCCATGGAGCATAGAACTTCAGGCCAAACAAACCAATCCTGGAAGCAACAAGTTGTGTGATGAAGAAATCCTGTGTGTTGAATCTGATGCCATTGACGATGTAGAACACCAAAGTCTTCATGGCACCTTCAAGTTTGGCTTTAGATGAATGGCCTTTGATGGGACAGAGAGTATGCCTCAAAATGTGATATATGTGCGTGGAAGATACTCAGGGTCCTGAACAAAGAATTCCTTTGGATATTCAGTGTCTTGGGGCAAAGGCTTCATCATGCTAAGCATTTGGCTCATGTTCGGCTCTGGCCTCTGAAAGATGCTCTGCAGTTCATTCTGATAAAGTGAACAACCAGGTTCGTATAACTCACCTGGAGTGGGCAGGGAAGTAAGCTCGATGATATCCTGAGCTTTGGCTTCGTGATGCACATCACCCATCATCCACTCAAGGATCCAAGTCTTCGGATCCCTGTTGTAGCCTTGAATGTGTAAGGTGGCATAGAACTGTAGGAGGAGCTCTTCATTCCAGTGCTCTTTATCAGTCATGAACGCCAGAAGGCCAACATCCCTAAAGCAGTCAAGGGCTTCTTCCAGACATGGCAGCCCAACCATAGCATCACAATCCAGACGCCTGTGAGGAAATATTCTGTCTTGATTGTATAGAATGCAAGAGTAATAGCTTCGATGTTTGTGGCTCCAAAATCTGTCAGAGGAGATCTTTGGTTTCTTGTAAGGGTTCTTGGGACTGTAAAAGAATGTATTGTCTTCTCAGAAGCTGAGCACGCTGAATGAGCCTTGTGTAGTGACAGCACTTGGAAGCATTGGCAGACACGGCTTTAGATTCTGAACTTGAGGCCTTCGCTCCACATGATAATCATATTGGGGTCCTGGAGCAGTAGGAGGAATCATAATTGTCCAATGAACAGTGACAAGCTGGCCGTCACGATTGAAGGCCCTTTCCATGGTCTGAGGCCGTAGTGGAGTAACAGTGCTGCATAAGTGAACATACTTTACAATGTATGAGATTCAGAAAGAGATCCACATTTGGAAGTGTATAAACCACTTTTGGTTGAAGTAGATGGATTTGACAGATCGAGAAGACTGTAAAAAGTAGGTTTTAATTACCACAGATGAACTGCAGGACGGAGTAGAAGGCAGGCTGAGCAGTCCAATCTCCTGAGTCCTAACTCGGCGGCGGAAGACACCTACGGTGGCGACGGAGAGGGAGAGGTCCGCAGCCGGTGTGAGGACGGCGTCGGAGAAGTCACGGCAGCTAAGCGCTTCGTCTCTGGCGTTGATGCGAGCTAGCGGAGGCGCCAGGGTTTGAGCAAGGTGGCGAGGTGGAAGAACAGATATTGACCGTGAGGGGTGAGTATTTATAGGAAGGAGGAGGGCGGCGCAGCGCAATTATGCAGGTGCCCCTGGTGGTTCACATCTGAGGAACACGTGGCATGCATGCAACTTGTCAGGAGTTGATCTATGTTCTCACGCACGCCTGGATTGTCGGGTGGTCATTCCGGCTTCTCTGGTTTTCAGGCAAAAGGATAGAACATTAAAAGCAGTTTGTAAATGTGTGTCTTCGTATCTTCTGCTGCCAAGGATGCATAGAAGATATTCGACGAGTGTCAATAGAATGGACATGACTTGGACAGAAAGAATTTTGGGGAGTAGCACAGAAGAGATTAGGGTCCGATCACATTCACTTAGGTCAGAAAGATAGCAACATGAAGACATAGCTATAAGTGAATGTTGTAGAGGACAGAACACATATGCACGTGTGTGTGTGTGTGTGTGTGTGTGTGTGTGTGTGTCTATGTGTGTGTGTATGTGTGTGTATTGAAGACTAATCAACATTGCAAAGATATAGATTCTGAAGATAAACCAATGTTGAAGACAAACAAAATGCGAAGATAATGCAGTTATGACGTCACATGAAAATCTTTGAAAAGTGTTAGTGGTGGCGTTACCCACTTTATACGAAGTATTAGACCCAGACATGGTGCACAATTATCATGGCGCTCCAAAGTCAAATTCTGTGTTAATGTATTCACACTCGGAGGATAATTCTTCATTGATTGAAGAAATAAGTTACTTCGTGTGTTGCACATCTAAGTCATAAACATGCATAAGTGTTAGGGTGTGTGTCCATTCACTGGACATTCGAGGATTCTAAGATATTTAGCTCACACCGCAGCTTGCAAAACCTCTTCTCATCCAAGGGCTTAGTGAAGATATCAGCCAGTTGCTCTTCAGTGTTGACGTGAATGATATCAATGTCTTCCTTGTTAACGTGATCTCTGAGAAAGTGATGACGAATCTCGATGTGCTTTATCTTCGAGTGCCGAACTAGATTCTTGGAAAGCTTGATGGTGCTTTCATTGTCACAGAAGAGTGGCACATTCTTCGTGTTGATGCCATAGTCCTTGAGAGTTTGCTTCATCCAGAGAAGCTGAGCACAGCATGATCCAGCAACAATGTATTCAGATTCAGCAGTGGAGAGTGATACACAGTTCTGCTTCTTTGAAGACCAACAGACAAGCAATCGTCCAAGAAAGTGACATGTTCCTGAAGTGGACTTGCGATCAACCTTGTCACCGGCATAATCAGCATCAGAATATCCAACCAGATCAAATGTTGAGCCCTTTGGATACCATAATCCTAGTGTTGGGGTGTGAGCCAAATATCTAAGTATTCGCTTCACGGCAAGGTGATGCGACTCCTTTGGTGCCGCTTGGAATCGGGCACACATGCGAACGCTAAGCATAATATCAGGCCTAGATACACATAAATAAAGCAAAGAACCAATCATGGAGCAGTATACCTTTTAATCAAACTCTTTACCATTGTTATCAGGGCCGAGATGACTTTTGGTTGGCATTGGCATCGTGTACCCTTTGCAGTCTTGCATTCCAAACTTTTTCAGGCAATCCTTGAGGTATTTTTCTTGCGATATGAAGATGACATTGCGCTGTTGACGGATTTGAAGGCCAAGGAAGAATTTCAGCTCCCCCATCATGGACATTGGATATTGCTCTTGCATCATGTATCCAAACTCGTCACTGTATCTCTTATTAGTGCATCCGAAGATAATGTCATCCCCATATATTTGGCACACAAATAGTTCACCATCATATGCCTTTGTGAAGAGAGTGGGATCTAGTGAACCAGGTTTGAAGCCTTTGCTCTTCAGGAATTCCTTTAGTGTGTCATACCAAGCGCGAGGCTTAGGATCTATAGTGCCTTATTTGATTTTGTACAGTGCCTTATTGAGCTTGTACACCATATCAGGATGCTTAGGATCTTCAAAACCAGGCGGTTGAGTGACATACACTTCTTCTTTGATTTTTTGAAGAGAGTGGGATCTAGTGAACCAGGTTTGAAGCCTTTGCTCTTTAGGAATTCCTTTAGTTTGAGGCCATACAGTGCCTTATTGAGCTTGTACACCATATCAGGATGCTTAGGATCTTCAAAACCAGGCAGTTGAGTGACATACACTTCTTCTTTGATTTTGCCGTTGAGAAAGGCACTCTTCACATCCATTTGGTACAGAAGAATGTTGTGATGGTTGGCATAAGCCAGTAGTATGCGAATGGCTTCAAGCCGAGCCACAGGAGCAAAGGTTCCATCAAAGTCTATTCCTTCCACTTATGTGTAACCTTGAGCAACGAGGCGAGCTTTGTTTCTGACAACTTGTCCAAGTTCATCTTTCTTGTTGCGAGAGATCCATTTTGTGCCAATGGCATTGTGCTTGCGAGGATCAGGACGTTTGACAAGTTCCCAGTCATTATTCAGCTCAAACTATTGAATCTCTTCTTGCATAGCTTGAATCCATTCAGGTTCCATGAAGGCTTCTTCAACTTTCTTTGGTTCAGATATAGAGACAAAAGAAAAGTGACCACAGAAGTTTGCTAGTTGTATAGCTCTTGATTGAGTGAGAGGGCCAGGAGCGTTGATGCTATCAATGATCTTCTCAATTTGGAACTCATTTGCAACTTGAGGATGAGATGGACGAAGATTTTGATCTGACTGACTATTGTCTTCGTCTTCAGCATTGGCTTCAGACTAAGCATTGTCTTCAAATTGATTAGGTGCAGAAATAATGATCTCATCCTCAGGCTGTTCCTCTATGGGTATGATTTCTCCAATACCCATTAACTTGATAGCTTCACCTGGTGTAGCTTCATCTAGCACATTTGGCAGGTGCTCTCTTTGCGAGCCGTTAGTCTCATCGAACCGCACATCCACAGTTTCAACCACTTTATAGTGAAAGAGGTTGAAGACTTTGTAGGTGTGTGAGTCCTTTCCATAACCAAGAATAAAACCTTCATGTGCTTTCAGTGCAAATTTGGACGTGTGATGTGGATCTTTGATCCAGCACCTATCACCAAAGACTTTGAAGTAACTAACATTTGGCTTCTTACCAGTCAGAAGTTCATAAGATGTTTTCTTGAAGAACTTGTGAAGATATACTCTATTGACGATGTGGCATGCAGTATCAATAGCTTCAGGCCAAAATTTTCTTGGAGTCTTTTACTCATCGAGCATCGTTCGTGCCATCTCAATGAGTGTTCTGTTCCTGCACTCCATGATGCCATTCTGCTGAGGTGTGTAAGGACCAGATAACTCGTGTGTGATGCCCAATGTATCAAGATAAATGTCAAGTCCAACATTCTTGAACTCAGTGCCATTGTCACTCCGAATGTGCTTGATCTTGACGCCATAGTTCGTCATGGCCCGATTTGTGAAGCGTCTGAAGACATCGTGCACTTCAGTCTTATAGAGAATTATGTGCACCCAGGTGCATCTTGAGTAATCATCAACAATAACAAAGCCATTGAGATTTGCAGTACTAGTGAGAGTAGAGTAGTGAGTAGGGACAAATAGATCCATGTGAAGCAGCTCGAAGGGGCGTGAGGTAGTCATGATTGTCTTCGAGGGATGCTTGGCTCTTGTCATCTTTCTAGCTTCACAGGCACCACATAGATGATCCTTCTTGAACTTGACGCCTTCGATGCCAATGATGTGCTTCTTCTTCGCGAGAGTGTACAGGTTCCTCATGCCCGCATGTCCTAGCCGTCGATGCCATAGCCAGCATTTTGAAGCCTTTGCTAGAAGACATATGGCAAGATGTGGTCCTGTGGAGAAATCTACCATATACATATCACCTCTTCTGTAGCCTTCGAAGACTAGAGATTTGTTAGATTCCATTAGCACATGACAAAGATATTTTCCAAATATCACAATCATGTTCATATCACAGAGCATTGACACAGACATTAAGTTGTAACCAAGGGATTCGACAAGTATCACTTTATCCATGTGCTGATCCTTTGAGATAACAACTCTACCAAGACCAATACCTTACTTTTACTAGTGTCAGCGAATGTGATGTGGCTCTTAGTAGAAGGACGTAGGGTTGAATCCATTAGAAGACTTCGATCACCAGTCATGTGGTTGGTGTAGCCGCTATCCATGATCCATTCAGTGGCTTTCAGAGTTGTACCCTACAGTGCAGTTAGCAGGATAGGCTTCACCAAGAGTATTGTGAAGCAGAAACATGTAGCGAACAAGCATATTATCAAAGTTTAGATCCTGGTTGGGCATGATAGGATGCTCGTCAAGGAACCCTGGGATGAAATACATGATAAGACCATTTGAGCATTTTATCTTGCATCCCACAAGATGTTTTAGGTCCCCAACATTGTTGTCATAAGATTTTGCTTTCTGGCTGGAGACCTTTCCCTGCCAAAGAAGTTAATTCTTCTTAACCACCACATCTTCAGGGGTGGCTTAGAAGCAATGAGTCTAAGTGCAGCATCTGAGAACTTTGGCTTGGGAGCCCTAGTAGATAGCTTTGCAGGAGGAGAATAATACTCGTAAGAATATGCAGAAAAGTTCTTAGTTTTGTGAACATAGCGGTTGGATGAAACACGCTCATATTCATGAGTCTCATAGCGATTCTCCTGCAAAACATTGACGTTAGGGTGACCATAGGTGGTCCTCTGTCTGTATGAAGCCTTTGGACCATATGACGCCTTTGGTCTAGGGTTTGTCTTCTTCCCAGGTGGTGTCATGATGACATTCACGGGAAGCTTCTCAAGACAGCTTTTGGGCACCTAGATCTTCTTTTGGGGTGACCCATTCCTGTAGTTAGTACCAATGTACCTGGCAAACACTTCACCATTCTGATTCTTAAACAGTTTATAATTTGCCTCAAAGGATTCGTCAATGACATTTGGCTTAGCACAAGTGAAGCCAGATAAGGTAGATGTATCTACTGAAGGATCCTTAGCAGTAACCCAGGTGGTTTTGGGGTACTGCTCAGGCGTCCAATATGAGCCATCGACGTTCATTTTCCTCTCGAACCCAACACCCTCTTTCCTAGGGTTTTGGTTCAGAATCCATTTCTTGAGGACATCACATAGCATTTGATGCCCTTTGAGGCTTTTGGACATGCCAGTCTCAAGCAATGTCTTCAACCTAGCATTCTCATCAGCAATAGTAGTGGCATCCTCAGTAGAGGGGTTAGTTACCACATCAACAGTTGAAGATATTGCAACATCAGAGGCAGTAGAACATTTAGCAGCAGAGACCGCATTATCGCACTAAAGACACTTAAGCATGGTGGAAAAAAATTCTACTTGATCGATACTGATCTGTTGGGTGAGTAGTGAATCATTCTCCTTTTGAAGATCTTCATGAGACGCTCTCGGTTTCTCTAGATCCTGCTTCCTTTGAAGATAATCGTAGGAAAGCTTCTCCTGAGAGGCTAAGAGAGTTTCATCACGACTTTCAAGATCTTCATACTTAACGCGAAGACTTTTAATATCTTTGATTAAGGACTGAGTTCGATTCATTTCCGCGTCCAACAGGTCATCACTTTTGTCTAGTAGTTTTTGAATGTGTTCCATAGCAATTTGTTGCTCAGTTGCAATTTTAGCAAGTGTCTTATAGCTAGGTTTGGATTCACATTCAGAGTCATCTACACTAGAAGTTTGGAAGTAAGCATCATGTGAAGTTACCTTGGCACCACGTGCCATGAAGCAGTAGGTAGGAGTAGAGTCATCATCATCAGCAGCAGCATTAGCTTCAACGCTGTGAGCATTGTCTTCAGTGTTGAAGATGGACTTGGCGACGAACGCTGATGCCAGAGCCAGGCTTGCCAAACCTGAGTTAGACTCCTCCTAAGACTCCACCTCTGCCTCCTCAGAAGCAGACTACTCCTCTGAATCCATTTCCTTGCCAATAAATGCACGAGCCTTGCTTGATGAGGTCTTCTTATGAGATGAAGATTTTCATGAAGACATTGAGGAAGATTTTGAAGATTTCTTCTTCTTCTTGTCATCAGAATCATATTCCTTTCTCTTCTTCTTCTTCTTCTTTGATTCCTTATCCCATTGAGGACATTTGGAGATGTAGTGGCCAGTCTTCTTGCACTTGTGGCAAGTTCTCTTCTTGTAGTCACGTGATGAAGCCTCGTTGTTCTTGGAGCTAGATCTTGAAGACTTGTTGAATCGATTCTTCTTGGAGAACTTCTGGAACTTTCTCACCAGCATTGCAAGCTCTTTGCCAAGCTCTTCAGGATCACCAAAGCTACAGTCAGATTCTTCTTTAGATGAGGAAACAGCCTTTGCCTTCAGAGCACGGGTTTGGCCATAGTTGGGGCCATAGATATCGTGCTTCTTAGATAGCTGGAACTCATGTGTGTTGAGCCTCTCGAGTATGTCAGAAGGATCAAGATCTTTGAAGTCAGGACATTCTTGAATCATCAGGGCTAAGGTGTCAAACGAGCTGTCAAGTGATCTCAGAAGCTTCTTCATGATCTCATGCTTGGTGATTTCAGTGGCGCCGAGAGCACATAGTTCATTGGTGATGTCAGTCAAATGATTGAACGTGAGCTGGACATTTTCATTGTCGTTTCTCTTCAAGCGGTTGAACAGATTGCGAAGAACATCAATTCTTGAGTCTCTCTGAGTTGAGACGCCTTCATTGACCTTGGACACCCAGTCCCAGACCAGCTTTGTAGTTTCCAGTGCACTCACACGGCCATACTGTCCTTTGGTCAGATGACCACAGATGATGTTCTTGGCGGTTGAGTCTAATTGAGCAAATCTCTTGACATCAGCAGCAGTGACGCCTTCACCGACTTTGGGAACGCCAGTCTTGATGACATACCAGAGATCAACATCAATGGCTTCAAGATGCATGCGCATCTTGTTCTTCCAGTAGGGGTAGTCAGTGACATCGAAGACAGGGCACGCAGTGGAGACCTTGATTATCCCTGCAGTCGACATAGTTTAAACTCCAGGTGGTTAAACCGAATCACACAGAACAAGGGAGTACCTTGATCTGATACCAATTGAAAGTGCTAGTTATCGACTAGAGGGGGGGGGGGGTTAATAGCCGATTTTTATGAAAGTCTTCAAAACACGGGGGCTTTGAAGACAAACAGGTAAACTGAGCCTATGTAGTAAGCAGCGGAATGAGGACTACACTAGGTAAGTATTAGTCAAGCATACAATACAAGGAAAGCACGAAGACTAACTGCAACTAGGTAGACAGGATCAGTATGGAAGATAAGACGAAGCTAAACAGCTAAAAGTCTTCACACAATAAAGTCAAATGAATCAGGCAGGCAAGCAATGACTTCACAGAGAAAAACTGTAAAGTAAGGAGAGAAAGGGATAGAACCAGTTGCTTGGTGAGGACAAGGATTTGTTAGACCAGTTCCAATTGTTGTGACAACTATACGTCTGGTTAGGGAGGCTGAGATTGAACTCAGAAAACTATGTCTTCACCTTATTCCCCTTGAGCTAAGGACACCCAGTCCTCGCCCAATCACTTTGGTAAGTCTTCAAGGTAGACTTCCAAACCTTCACAGACTTTGTTCACCAGCAATCCACAATGACTCTTGGATGCTCAAAACATGACGCCTAACCTGCTGGAGGATTCACAGTCTTCAAGTGCAACAAGTCTTCAGATCACGCAGACAGAAAGACTTCAGTGATGCCTAACACTCTTTGGCTCTGGGTGTTTTGGGCTTTGTCCTCGCAAGGATTTCTCTCTCAAATGCTTCGGAGGTGGGTTGCTCTCAAACGATAGAAGTCGTGCACTAACTCTGAGCAGCCACCGATTTATGGCATAGGGGGTGGGCTATTTATAGCCAGGAGGCAACCCGACCTGATTTGTCCAAAATGACCGTGGGTCACTAAGGAACTGACACATGTCTAATGGTCAGATTTCAAACACACGCGGCAGCTTAGCTTGGGCTACAAGCAAAGCTGACTCATCCAACTCTGGATAAGATTTTCTCTCATTATCTTCGCTCAAAGACATAGGATTTTGTTGAGCATCACTTCAGTCACTCTAACTTTTTTCACTTGGACCCCACTTAACAGTACGGTGGTTCCTATGACTTAATAAGAACAAGAGGAAACTACAAAACAACTATGTCTTCGCACTCCATAGTCTTCAAGTGAATAGCTTCACGCGTCATAATCTTCTCCGTGAATGTATTCACGAACCACCATTGTCTTCAATGTCTTCACACATTTTTAGGGGTCATCTCTGGTAGGTAAGCCGAATCAGTGAGGGACACTATCTGTGTTATCCTGCAATTCTCACAAACACATTAGTCCCTCAACCACGTTTGTCGTCAATACTCCAGAACCAAATAGGGGTGGCACTAGATGCACTTACAATACTATTATTGGGAGGCCCTTCGTAATTTGATCGTGGAGTAATTGATACGTCTCCAATGTATCTATAATTTTTTATTGTTCCATGCTATTATATTATCTATTTTGAATGTTTTATATGCATTAATATGCTATTTTATATCATTTTTGGAACTAACCTATTAGCCTAGTGCCCAGTGCCAGTTGTTGTTTTTTCCTTGTTTTTTGTCTTTTACAGAAAATCAATACCAAACGAAACGAATTTTTTTGAGGATTTTTCTTGGACAACAAGACACCTAGGAAGCTTCGGGAGAAGGCCAGAAGACCCACGAGGAGGCCACAAGCCTTAGGGGAGCGCCCCAAGGGGGGCACCCCTAGGCTTGTGGGCCCCTCACAGATCTCCTAACCCTAACTCCAGCTCTATAAATATCCAAAATTTCCCTTAAGTAAGAGGGCACAACAAGAATACTTTTCTGCTGCCGCAAGCTTCTATTCTCGTGAGATACCATCTTGGGGCCTTTTCTGGCACTCCGCCAACCTTGCTGCCGTTCCGATGATGTGTGAGTAGTTTACCACGGACCTATCGGTCCATAGTTAGTAGCCAGATGGCTTCTTCTCTCTCTCTCTCTCTCTCTCTCTGATCTTCAATACAATGTTCTCCTTGTTGTTCTTGGAGCTCTATTCGATGTAATCTTCTTTTGCGGAGCATTTGTTGAGATTCGATGTATTATAGATTTATGATCAGATTATCTATCAATATTATTTGAGTCTTTTCCAAACTCTTTTATGCATGATTAAGATAGCCTTGTATTTCTCTCTGATCTATTGATTTCGATTGGCCAACTAGATTGGTTTTTCTTGCAACAGGAGAGGTGCTTTGTGATGGCTTCAATCTTTTGGTGTCCTCACCTAGTGACAGTTGGGGTAGCGAGGCACGTATTGTATTGTTGCCATTAAGGATAAAAAGATGGGGGTTCTACCATATTGACTGGATCTATCCCTCTAAAGCATGTCATCTTTCTTAAGGCGTTACTCCGTTCTTATGAACTTAATACTCTAGATGCATGCTGGATAGCGGTCGATCTTTGGAGTAATAGTAGTAGATGCAAGCAGGAGTCGGTCTACTTGTCACTGACGTGATGCCTATATTCATGATCATTGCCTTTGATATCGTTATAACTTTGTGCTTTTCTATCAATTGCTCAACAGTAATTTGTTTACCCACCGTACGCTTTCTTCAATAGAGCAGCCTCTAGTGAAACCTATGCCCCCCAGGTCTATTTCTCATCATATATTTTCAAATCTATAAAACCAAAAACCCAAAAATACCTTGCTGAAATTTATTTATATTTACTTTATTTTTCCTTTTATTTATCTTCTATATCTATGTCTATTAGATCCCGCTCTTGCTAGTGACCGTGAAGGGATTGATGATACGTCAACAATGTATCTATAATTTTTGATTCTTCCATGCTATTATATTATCTGTTTTGGATGTTTTATATGCATTAATATGCTATTTTATATTATTTTTTGGACTAACCTATTAACCAAGAGCCCACTGCCAGTTTCTGTTTTTTTCCTTATTTTTGAGCTTCATGGAAAAGAAATACTAAACGGAGTCCAAACGGAATAAAACTTCACCATGATTTTTCTTGGACCAGAAAACACCCAGGAGACTTGGAGTGCAAGTCAGAAGAGCCACAAGGCGGCGACAAGGGTGGAGGGCGTGCCCAGGGGGGTAGGGCGCACTCCCCTACCTTGTGGGCCCCTCGATGACACCCTAACCTAGACCTTCCTCCTATATATTTGCAAATATTCCCAAACCACCAGAAGCATCCACGGAAACACTTTCCACCGCCGCAACCTTCTGTTCCCGTGAGATCCCATGTAGGGACCTTTTCTGGCACCCTGCCAGAGGGGGATTCGGTCACAGAGGGCATCTACATCAACTCTATTTCCCTTCCAATGAAGCGTGAGTAGTCCACTACAGACCTACGGGTCCATAGCTAGTAGCTAGATGGCTTCTTCTCTCTCTTTGATTCTCAATACCATGTTCTCCTCGATGTTCTTGGAGATCTATCCGGTGTAATCTTCTTTTGCGGTGTGTTTGTCGAGACCGATGAATTGTGGATTTATGATCAGCTTATCTATGAATATTATTTGAATCTCCTCTGAATTCTTATATGCATGATTTGGTATATTTGTATTTCTCTTTGAATTATCAGTTTGGTTTGTCCAACTAGATTGGTTTTTCTTGCACTGGGAGAGGTGCTTAGCTTTGGGTTCAATCTTGCGGTGTCCTCACCCAGTGACAAAGTAGGGGTAACGAGGCACGTATAGCGTTGTTGCCATCGAGGATAAAAAGATGGGGTTTTAATCATATTGCTTGAGTTAATTCCTCTACATCATGTCATCTTACTTAACGCATTAATCTGTTCTTTATGAACTTAATACTCTAGATGCAGGCATGAGTCGGTCGATGTGTGGAGTAATAGTAGTAGATGCAGAATCGTTTCGGTCCACTTGACACGGACGTGATGCCTATATTGCATAATAATTGCCTTGGATATCATCATAACTTTGCACTTTTCTATTAATTGCTCGATGATAATTTGTTCACCCATCAAATTATTTGCCTTCATGTGTGAAGCCTCTAGTGAAACCTATGGCCCCCGGGTCTATTTTCTATCATATTAGTTTCCGATCTTGTATTTTGCATCATATTAGTTTCCAATCTTCTATTTTCCATCATATTAGTTTCTGATCTACTATTCTAGAATTTTTTTCCAGATCTATAAACCAAAAAACACAAAAATATTTTATCTTTTGTTTATCTATCTATGAGATCTCACTTTTGCAAGTAACTGTAAAGGGATTGAAAACCCCTTTATAACATTGAGTGCAAGTTGTTTGATTGTTTGTGCAGGTATTGGTGATTTGTGCATTCTTCTCCTCCTGTATTGATACCTTGGTTCTCAAACTAAGGGAAATACTTATCCCTACTTTGCTGCATCACCCTTTCCTCTTCAAAGGAAAAACCAACTCAAGCTCAAGAAGTAGCAGGAAGAATTTCTAGCGCCGTTGTCGGGGAGATCTATGCCAAGTCGAGACATACCAAGTACCCATCATAAAACTCTCATATCTTGCATTACATTATTCGTCATTCACCTGTCGTTTTCCTCTCCCCTACTTCTAAAATGATTTTCGAAAATATTTGCCCTTTTCTTTGCCCTTCTTCCGTTTGTCTTTTCGTTTGCTTTTTGTTTGCTCATGTGTTAGATTGCTTGTCTCGTTTTCATGGCTAGTCCTCCCATCATTGTTAGCACTCCTGATAATGAAGTCCTTAATTTTAAGCAAAGGGAGGGTGAAAATTTAAAAGATGCTTCATATAGAATTTGCAATGCTCAAAATAGATCTACTCGAAAGTAATCTACTGTCGTTATCCTTTGCAATTTTTATGTGGGCATTACTCCTTGGAATAGATATGTTCTAGATACCATTACCGGGGAGAATTTCTTGGGGAGCCGTACTTTTGATTCTTATAATGCTATGATAGATTTGTTAGGCCCACCACCTCTTATGGTCAATGGAACTACTTTAACCTTGTAACATGTTATGCAAAGACTTGATATTATTGAGAATAAAATTGCTACTATAGATTTGATTGAAAATTTGGATAAAAAGATCCATAATCATATTACTCAATATGGATCTAGGGTAGAAGTTACTTTAAAGAATTTTAGGGAAAAGAAACCCATAGTGAATGAAAAGATAGATCTAGATTCTGCTAGAATTGGCAAACTAGAAGATATTATTACCAACTTAGGTTCTGAAGGAAATATGCCCTAGAGGCAATAATAAAGTTGTTATTTTATATTTCCTTATATCATGATAAATGTCTATTATTCATGCTAGAATTGTATTAGCCGGAAACTTGATACATGTGTGGATACATAGACAAAACACCGTGTCCCTAGTACGACTCTACTTGACTAGCTCGCTAATCAAAGATGGTTAAGTTTCCTAACCATACACATGTGTTGTCATTTGATGAACGGGATCACATCATTAGGAGAATGCTGTGATGGAAAAGACCCATCCGTTAGCTTAGCATACTGATTGTTCAGTTTTATTGCTCCTGCTTTCTTCATGTCATATATATATTCCTCCGGCTATGAGATTATGCAACTCCCGGACACCGGAGGAATACCTTGTGTGCTATCAAACCTCACAACGAAACTGGGTGATTATAAAGATGCTCTACAGGTATCTCCGAAGGTGTTTGTTAAGTTGGCATAGATTGAGATTAGGATTTGTCGCTCCGAGTATCAGAGAGGTATCTTTGGGCCCTCTCAGTAATGCACATCATATGAAGCCTTCCGAGCAATGTGACTAATGAGTTAGTTACAGGATGATGCATTATGGAATGAGTAAAGAGACTTGCCGGTAACGGGATTGAACTAGGTATGAAGATATCGACGATCGAATCTCGGGCAAGTAACATACCGATGACAAAGGGAATAACGTATGTTGACATTGCCGTTGGACCGATAAAGATCTTCGTAGAATATGTGGGAACCAATATGAGCATCCAGATTCCGCTATGTTTATTGACCGAAGAGGTGTCTCAGTCATGTCTACATATTTCTCAAACCAGTAGGGTCCGCACACTTGACATTCGATGACGATATGTATTATATGAGTTATGTGTTTTGGTGACCGAAGGTTCTTCGGAGTCCCGGATGAGATAACGGACATGACAAGGAGTCTCCAAATGGTCAAGAGGTAAAGATTGATATATTGGAAAGTAGTATTCGGACACCGAAAGGGTTCCGGAATGTATCGGGTACATCCCCGAGTACCGGATGGGTTACCGGAACCCCCCGGGGAAAGATATGGGCCATATGGGCCATAGGAGGGAGGCTAACCAGCCCACAAGGGGTTGGCGCGCCTCCACAAGGGAGGAGGCCGAATTGGACTAGGGAAGGGGGCACCACCCCCATTTCCTTCTCCTACTCCCTCTCCTTCCCTCTTTTCCCCCTCCGGTAAAAGGAAGGGGGGGCGAATCCTACTAGGAGCCCAAGTGGGACTCCTCCCACTTGGGGTGCGCATAGGGCGGCCTCCTCTCCCTGCCTCCTTTATATACGGGGGGCACCCCTAGAACACACACCAATTGCTCCAAGCCGTGTGCGGTGCCCCTCACGGTGTCCTGGACCAGGGGGTACTCACCACGTCGTCTCCCGATTAGTTGGATTGGGCCGAGGACCCCCATGGTCGTTTACTCATGGGCCAGCTCGGACAGCCGAAGTATATACAAGGAAGATTCCACAAGATTTGGTGATCAAGACAAGGTGAAAGCACAAGTGCTCCCTAGGTGGTTTTGGTAATTAATGTCAACATATCTCTTGTTGGCCTAACACTTTTATCTAGTATGTTTCAGATAAGTTCAACAATGGAGTGGCATGGACTAAAGGATGTGGGAACTCCTTCAAGATTCTAAGGACAAAAGATTGGCTCAAGCTCCAAGCTCAAGACTCTTCATTTTATATTTTAGTGATCCAATATCACCTTGAGTCTATAGGAAAAGCTAATACTGTCAAGGAGGGATGAGGTGTTGCTTAATGAGCCTCTTGCTTCATGTGCTTAGTGATATGCTCCAAAACCCTCAACTGCTTTCCCACTTCCACAGATGACCTAAACCTAAAGCCGAAATCGGTCACACTGATTCTTCCTATCCGGCGCCATCGATTCCAAAAGTCATAGCCACTGCCACAAACCCTAAGCAAATCGGTCTTACCGATAGGGATCTCGGTTTCACCGAGATGGGATTGCCCATTACCAAAATCGGTCTCGCCGAGTTTGAGCAATCGGTACTATCGAGATTACAATGCAAACTCTATGGATAACTTATTACCAAAATCGGTCCCACCGAGTTTGAGTAATCGGTCCCATCGAGTTTGCCAGACCAACTCTCTGGAAAGCTTATTACCAAAATCGGTCTCACCGAGTTTGTGTAATCGGTCTCACCGAGATTACGTTATGCCCTAACCCTAACCGAATCGGTCTCACCGAGGTGCATTTCGGTCCCACCGAAAACCCTAACGGTCACATTATTTGCTGAATCGGTCTGACCGAGTTTAACGATTCGGTCCCACCGAGTTTGGTAGATTGTGTGTAACGGTTAGATTTTGTGTGGAGGCTATATATACCCCTCCACCTCCTCTTCATTCGTGGAGAGAGCCATCAGACTGAACCTACACTTCCAGCATACATTTTCTGAGAGAGAACTACCTACTCATGTGTTGAGGCCAAGATATTCCATTCCTACCATATGAATCTTGATCTCTAGCCTTCCCCAAGTTGCTTTCCACTCAAATCTTCTTTCCACCAGATCCAAAACCTATGAGAGAGAGTTGAGTGTTGGGGAGACTATCATTTGAAGCACAAGAGCAAGGAGTTCATCATCAACGCACCATTTGTTACTTCTTGGAGAGTGGTGTCTCCTAGATTGGCTAGGTGTCACTTGGGAGCCTCCGACAAGATTGTGGAGTTGAACCAAGGAGTTTGTAAGGGCAAGGAGATCGCCTACTTCGTGAAGATCTACCGCTAGTGAGGCAAGTCCTTCGTGGGCGACGGCCATGGTGGGATAGACAAGGTTGCTTCTTCGTGGACCCTTCGTGGGTGGAGCCCTCCGTGGACTCGCGCAACCGTTACCCTTCGTGGGTTGAAGTCTCCATCAACGTGGATGTACGATAGCACCACCTATCGGAACCACGCCAAAAACATCCGTGTCTCCAATTGCGTTTGAATCCTCCAAACCCTTCCCTTTACTTTCTTGCAAGTTGCATGCTTTACTTTCCGCTGCTCATATACTCTTTGCATGCTTGCTTGATATGTATTGTGAATGTTAAACTTGTGCCTAATCTCCACTTAAACTTAAGGAAACTTAAAAACTGCAACTTTGGTACTTAGTGTCTAATCACCCCCCCCTCTAGACACCTCTTCTCAAGGTCCTACAAGTGGTATCAGAGCATTGGTCTCCATTGCTTTGGTTTAATCACCATTGGAGGAAGATGGATGTGTCTACTTTGGGGAGTCTTAGACATAGAGTTCCTATTCTTGATGGAGAGTATTTTCATGAGTGGAAAAATGAGATGCTTGTTATTTTCAATCAATATCATTTGAACAAGTACATTGCTAGCCCTTGTGCACCTTATGTTGATCCTATGCATCCTACCCATGATGAGTCAATTGACATGATTAGGAATCATAGAACTGTCGAACTTATCATTAGAGGATTGCCTAGAAACTTGATTGGATGTTTGCCTACCTTTAAGTGTGCCTACACTATATGGAAATTTCTTGAGGAACGATTTCCAGATTATTCCTTGAAAAATCTTGATGAAATTCTCCATAAGTCTATTGCTTTGAGTAAGATGAATACTAGTGACCCTATGTTTGGTGATCGTCTATTTGAGCTTACAAACCTTATGCGTGCCAAAGGAAATGTTGGGATTATTAGTGATATTATTTACGAAGCTATAAAAATTCATAAGCAAGATCATTGTCAAACTCATTCTAATGAATTACCCTCTCTAGGACTTGATCCACCACATGACGATGTTGAACATGGATACTATGATGAGGATGATGATAGTGACTTCGATCTTTGATGATGCAATGAGACATTTTGGTCTTATGGCAAATCTTCAGGGATATATGTCAGGAGGAAAGGAATGGGTTCTTGATAGTGGATGTACCGATCACATGACCGGAGATAAAGACATGTTTCGTGAGCTTGCTGATAATGATAGTCCTCGAAAGTATGTCACTTTCGGTGACAACTCAAAGGGTAAGGTGGTTGGCCTCGGTAAGGTGGCCATATCACATGATAGCTCCATACAAAATGTCATGCTCGTTGAATCTCTTGGATACAACTTACTTTCAGTATCTAGACTTGCTGATTTCGGTTTCAATGTTCTATTTACTGAAGTAGATTGCCAAGTGTTTCGTCGAGACAATCATAAAATGGTCTTTACCGGTGTGCGTAGAGGTGATCTATACATTGTTGATTTCACTAAAAAGGCTCAACCTAAAACTTGCTTCATTGCTAAATCCTCAAAAGGTTGGTTATGGCATAGACGATTAGGTCATGTTGGTATGCGAAACCTTGACAAGCTTATTAAAGGAAATCATATCCTTGGAGTTAACGATGTCATATTTGATAAGGATAGACTTTGCAGTGCTTGTCAAGCAGGTAAACAGGTTGGAGGAAGGCATCCCGTGAAGAACATCATGACCACAAGGAGGCCACTCGAGCTACTTCACATGGATCTTTTCGGTCCCAACTCTTACAAGAGTCTCGGTGGAAATTCTTTTGGTCTAGTTATAGTTGATGATTTTTCAAGATTTACGTGGGTGTTCTTTCTCGATGATAAATCGCAGGTCCAAAAGATCTTCAAAAACTTCGCTAGGAAGGCCCAAAATCAATTTGAAGTGAAGATCAAGAAGGTTCGCAGCGACAACGGAACGGAGTTCAAGAACGCAAATGTGGACACCTTTCTTGACGAAGAAGGGATTTCACACGAGTTCTCGGCTACGTACACACCTCAACAAAACGGAGTTGTTGAGAGGAAGAACCGGACGCTCATCGAAATGGCGAGAACGATGCTTGATGAATACAAGACGCCGAAGCACTTTTGGGCAGAAGCGGTTGAGACAGCTTGTCATGCAACAAATCGCTTGTATCTTCACAAGCTACTCGGCAAGACGGCATACGAGCTCCTCACCGGTAACAAACCCCAAGTTGGATACTTTCGAGTATTCGGCTCAAAGTGCTACATTCTTGATAAGCATCGTCGCTCTAAATTTGCTCCTAAATCTCATGAAGGTTTCCTACTAGGTTATGGCTCAAACTCTCACACTTACCGTGTCTACAACAATTTCACCCGAAAGGTTGAAGAGACGGTAGATGTGAAGTTTGATGAATCTAACGGCTCGCAAGTAGAGCAATTGCCAATTGATGTAGGAGACAAAGATCCTTCGGAAGCAATTCAAGACTTGGCTATTGGCAAGGTTCGTCCAACGGAGGTGAAGGAGAGTACCTCGTCCGTCCAAGTGGAAGCTTCTACTTCACGACAAGGTGAACCAAGAGTTGATACGGAAGCATCCACAAGTGGGACACACCAAGATGAAGAAAACGAGGAAGTGCATCAAGATGAACGTCAACAACCTCCTTCTCCACCACGACAAGAGAACGACAACGCCAACAATGAAGAAGGCCAAGAAGAAGAACAAGATGAAGAAGATGTTCAACGAAGACCCAAGCAAAAGCTTTCACGAGTTCGAGCAAGAATTGCTAAAGATCATCCCGTCGAGCAAATCTACAATGACATTCAAACCGGGAGAATCACTCGCTCTAAAACTCGTTTAGCTAACTTTTGTGAAAACTATTCTTTCATCTCTAGCATTGAACCTATGAAGGTTGAAGAAGCATTGGAAGATCCGGATTGGATAAATGCTATGCATGAAGAGCTACATAACTTTGAGAGGAACCAAGTTTGGACATTGGTTGAGAAGCCCGACAACAACCACAACGTCATCGGTACCAAATGGGTGTTTCGCAACAAGCAAGATGAAGATGGACAAGTAGTTCGCAACAAAGCACGTCTCGTCGCCCAAGGCTACACACAAGTCGAAGGTATGGACTATGGTGAGACTTATGCTCCCGTTGCTAGACTTGAGTCCATTCGCATCTTACTTGCCTATGCTAATCATCATGATATCACCTTGTACCAAATGGACATTAAAAGTGCTTTTCTAAATGGTGAAATAGAGGAGGAAGTTTATGTTAAGCAACCTCCCGGCTTTGTCAATCCTAAGAAACCCAATCATGTTTACAAACTTCACAAAGCTCTTTATGGTCTTAAACAAGCTCCTAGAGCATGGTATAAATGCTTGACCAAGTTCCTTATTGAAAAAGGCTTTGAAATTGGGAAAATTGATTCTACTCTTTTTACTAAAAGGGTTAATGGAGAACTATTTGTGTGCCAAATCTATGTTGATGATATTATATTTGGTTCAACTAACCCTCATTTTAGTGAAAAGTTTGGGAAGCTAATGTCGGAGAAGTTTGAGATGTCTATGATGAGTGAACTCAAATTCTTTCTTGGGTTGCAAATCAAGCAAACTAAGGAAGGTACCTTTGTTTCTCAAACGAAGTACACCAAGGACTTATTCAAGAAGTTCAATATGCAAGAATGCAAAGGTATGTCTACACCCATGCCTACTAGTGTACATCTTGATTTGACCAAAGATAGTGAACCGGTTGATCAAAAGGTTTATCGCTCTATGATTGGTTCATTGTTATATCTATGTGCTTCACGTCCCGATATCATGCTAAGTGTGTGCATATGTGCACGATATCAAGCTGCTCCTAAGGAATGTCATCTTAAGGCCGTGAAAAGGATAGTGAGATACTTAATCCATACACCAAACTTTGGCATTTGGTATCCTAAGAGGGCCTCTTTCGATCTTGTTGGCTATTCCGACTCGGACTATGCCGGAGACAAGGTTGATAGAAAGTCCACTTCGGGTACTTGTCAATTTCTTGGTAGATCTCTTGTGTCTTGGTCCTCCAAGAAACAAAACTCGGTATCCTTATCCACCGCCGAAGCTGAATATATTGCCGCTGGTTCATGTTGTGCTCAATTACTTTGGATGACCCAAACTCTTAAAGATTATGGGATATATGTGAGACATGTTCCATTGCTTTGTGACAATGAAAGTGCTATCAAAATTGGTCATAATCCTATGCAACATTCTCGAACTAAGCATATTGAAGTTCGTCATCATTTCATTCGAGATCATGTTGCTAAGGGTGACATTGATCTTAAGCATGTTCGCACCGAAAGGCAATTAGCGGATATATTCACTAAACCTCTTGATGAGAAAGTGTTTTGCAGGTTAAGAGGAGAATTGAACATCATTGATGCTTCAAACTTGGAGTAGAAACTCCATTGGATACATGCAAGACATGAGCTTATGACTAATCCTTGATATTTCTCTTATGATGAACATCTTATGTCTTGGATATATTTGTATCTTGCATGTTATCTAACCCATGCAGGTACTTGGTGGAATCAAATTCCATGAGATTGTAATCTACTCACATCTTGAGCAATCTCTACATCACCAAGCCTCTACACTATGGTGGTTGAAGACAAGGAAGCACGGAACCATTCAAACATATCCTTTGACAAATTCTCTATAGAATTTCATGATTGTCATTTTGGATACACAAGTGCTCTTCCTTGCAAGAACTAACCCATGTAGGTAGATGGACTCAAATTCCAAGTGGTGCTCCAAATTCTTGATGAGCTACATCAACCTTGAGCAACCCACACAAGTTCAACTACATGGACACAACCACCAACCAAGGTATGTTATTCCATCTTAGAGAAGCTTTACTCCAAGTCATGAGCTAAAGCAACTCGACAAGATGTGAATACATCAAGATGCTTAAACGAAAAATGGCAACCCCATTTTGAGCTTAAACGATGAGTATGACCTATGATCAAGTGATCTCACTTGACTCCTAAGTCAATATACTCTAACATAGGTGACTTTGTCGCCGACCACCTCTAGATGAAGTTATCTTGTGTTCTTCTCTGTTTTTTTGCATTTGTCTCATGCATATTTGTTTCCTCTTTCAAAAAAAACTTCATCTAGATTTCTTTCTGTTTGCTCTGCATTTTCTGCATCACATTCATTGCACATCTTTTAGTAAAATTCCTTGCAAATCTTTGTGAGATCTTACTAGTCTAAGTGAGCTGAGGTGACAAGTGTTTTCTCTGAGATGAACTCGGTTTCACCGATTTGTTATTTTCGGCCCAACCAAATCCTTTCAGTACAACCGAAGCATACCACTCGGTGCCACCGATTTCACATCAGGAAAACAGTTTGCCACATATTCTATGTGTCTTTTGATCCAGCTCCACTCAATGAATCTTGTCCTCTACAAGCATCACATTTTTATCTTTGCTTTGTGCTGTGTATCAAGGACCAAACCCATTCGATAGATTCCAGAAGACCCTTCTTGGAAATTGATGTCAAAGGGGGAGAGAGAGAACATCAAAGCTTATCATTTAAAGAGAGATCACATCAGAGAAAAGGTTTATCATCTCTCAAAGGGGGAGAGAGACCCTCAAAGGGGGAGAAAGATCCTCAAAGGGAAAGAGAGATCTCCAGGGGGAAAGAACAATTAAGTAGAAAGTATTTCTCAAGGATCCAAGATGCTTGGTGTTCAAGAGGAGAGATGCCCACATGTCTTCTTGAGGGGAGAGACATGTTCATATGATCTTTTGTGCTTATTTGCATTAGTATGCATTAGCTCTGATCATCACTCATATCTTTCAGCTCTGATTCTTCAGCTCTGATTTTCTATTCCCTATCTTCTCCCAGTATCCCATGCTAGATTCAGGGGGAGCAAGACATCTAAGGGAAAGAAATCATTTAAATTCATTGCATATCTTTACTCTTGGGGACATGTCTAATCCAATGTGGTACTTAGTACTCACTCTCTACATGTCATCCCAGTCTTGGTATTCTTGTGGTTTCTTTTGTTTGCCCTGGCTAGTAGATGTATCTGTGTTATCTAACCTTGTTTACGTAGGTTCATCCCATCCCAAGCTAACTCAAGACTACAAGGTAAGTATATGCATCACAATCATGTGTATGAGGAATTCTTGCTGATGCACATACTGTTTGCAAGAAGGACTCATGAGCATGAAGGTATTTTCTTCAATAGTCTTTGCTCTGATGCATATGGCCAAGATACATGTAACACATTGCCTGCTCTATCATGGTTATGCACTCACATGCTTCTATATTCCATATTCACATGATTGCATACATGTAGGGGGAGCCTATGGTTGTTACATGTCTTTCCAAAGCTTTACTTGCTACTCTTTATATCTTTATCTAAAGCTTTGATGTATGTTGCCATCAATTACCAAAAAGGGGGAGATTGAAAGCACAAGTGCTGCCTAGGTGGTTTTGGTAATTAATGTCAACATATCTCTTGTTGGACTAACACTTTTATCTAGTATGTTTCAGATAAGTTCAACAATGGAGTGGCATGGACTAAAGGATGTGGGAACTCCTTCAAGATGCTAAGGACAAAATATTGGCTCAAGCTCCAAGCTCAAGACTCTTCATTTTATATTTTAGTGATCCAAGATCACATTGAGTCTATAGGAAAAGCCAATACTATCAAGGAGGGATGAGGTGTTGCTTAATGAGCCTCTTGCTTCATGTGCTTAGTGATATGCTCCAAAACCCTCAACTGCTTTCCCACTTCCACAAATGACCTAAACCTAAAGCCAAAATCGGTCACACCGATTCTTCCTATCCGGCGCCACCGATTCCAAAAGTCATAGCCACTGCCACAAACCCTAAGCAAATCGGTCTTACCGATAGGGATCTCGGTTTCATCGAGATGGGATTGTAATCTCTCTGTGTATGTCCATTACCAAAATCGGTCTCACCGAGTTTGAGCAATTGGTACTACCGAGATTACAATGCAAACTCTCTGGATAACTTATTACCAAAATCGGTCCCACCGAGTTTGCCTGACCAACTCTTTGGAAAGCTTATTACCAAAATCGGTCTCACCGAGTTTGTGTAATCGGTCTCACCGAGATTACGTTATACCCTAACCCTAACCGAATCGGTCTCACCGAGTTGCATTTCAGTCCCACCGAAAACCCTAACGGTCACATTATTTGTTGAATCGGTCTGACCGGGTTTAACGATTCGGTCCCACCGAGTTTGGTAGATTGTGTGTAACGGTTAGATTTTGTGTGGAGGCTATATATACCCCTCCACCTCCTCTTCATTCGTGGAGAGAGCCATCAGACTGAACCTACACTTCCAGCATACATTTTCTGAGAGAGAACTACCTACTCATGTGTTGAGGCCAAGATATTCCATTCCTACCATATGAATCTTGATCTCTAGCCTTCCCCAAGTTGCTTTCCACTCAAATGTTCTTTCCACTAGATCCAAAACCTATGAGAGAGAGTTGAGTGTTGGGGAGACTATCATTTGAAGCACAAGAGCAAGGAGTTCATCATCAACGCGCCATTTGTTACTTCTTGGAGAGTGGTGTCTCCTAGATTGGCTAGGTGTCACTTGGGAGCCTCCGACAAGATTGTGGAGTTGAACCAAGGAGTTTGTAAGGGCAAGGAGATCGCCTACTTCGTGAAGAACTATCGCTAGTGAGGCAAGTCCTTCGTGGGCGACGGCCATGGTGGGATAGACAAGGTTGCTTCTTCGTGGACCCTTCGTGGGTGATGCCCTCCATGGACTCGCACAACCGTTACCCTTCGTGGGTTGAAGTCTCCATTAACGTGGATGTACGATAGCACCACCTATCGGAACCACGCCAAAAACATCCGTGTCTCCAACTACGTTTGAATCCTCCAAACCCTTCCCTTTACTTTCTTCCAAGTTGCATGCTTTACTTTCCGCTGCTCATATACTCTTTGCATGCTTGCTTGATATGTATTGTGAATGTTAAACTTGTGCCTAATCTCCACTTAAACTTAAGGAAACTTAAAAACTGAAACTTTGGTACTTAGTGTCTAATCACCGCCCCCTCTAGACACCTCTTCTCAAGTTCCTACACAAGGACTCCTCTTCACCAACGTACTCGGCTAGGACTCTTGTTATCCTAGGCCTCTGGTACATTATATAAGCCGAGGCCGGGCTAGTCGATAGGGACAATGCTAGATCATTATGACATTAATCATCATACCCCTAGGGTTTAGACCACAACATATGATCTCGGAGTAGATAACCTCTTGTAATACTCATATTCATCAAGATCAATCAAGCAGGAAGTAGGGTATTACATCCATAACGAGGGCCCGAACCTGGGTAAGCATCGTGTCCCCCGCCTCCTGTTACCATCAACCTTAGACGCATAGCTAAGGACACCCTACGCGAGATCCGCCGGTTTTGACACCGACATTGGTGCTTTCATTGATAGTTCCGCTGTGTGATCGGCAAAGGATCGATGGCTCGTCTGCAGATTAACTGTGATGCCAACATCTTCGTCACCGACTCGACTGGTCACCTCGGCTTGACCGACAGGACTGTGCCCTGCCTCCTATAGTCATGCTCGGACGATGGATACATCAACTCCGATCTCTATCATGATCATGGAGGAATTATCCTTGGAGCTCGGGGGCTCAACATCAACATTGCCCTCGGGCGACCATTCTGTTTTTCCGGACAGCAAACTTGTATCCACTTCCACCACCTCCTCGAGCATCACTTTGACGAGTCCTTCGGTGGAATTCGGCGAAATTAAGTCTACAACAACCATGCAAAATTTCATCGAGTTCCGATGGAGGAATCTCTGGTAATCGACGATATACCGGAGCCCTGTCAAATCTGGACGGGAATCTGGACGAGTTTGGGGCGTGGTCTCCAGAGCCAAGCTCGGAGGTCCTTTGGAAGATCGAACCATTCATCTGCTGCGGAATTCCCATATCTACCACCCCTCAAAATTTCAGCTCAATCCAACTGACCAAACTCCAGGAACCTTTCGATTAGTGCATCACTTTTCAGATCTGTTTTCTACGCGAGAACGAATCTGACCGGAGTTCATCCTTTTTATGAACGGGATTTCGGACATCCTTTTTGAAGGAAGTTTTGTATGGGGTATTGTGTTTGGTTAACAAACAGATCCCGCTAATTTTAAAGTCTTTTCCAATATGATCTTCACCAGCGCGTCGGTGTCAAACTAGCACGACAACGTTGCTCTACGGCTGCCGACCTGCGCTAGACACTTTGTCTCTTTGTTGAGCGGAGCTCAACTTCTTCGGATCATCATCTCGGCAAGTCGAACAAGAGTTCGACATCGCGAAGGATAAAGCGGCACTAACATCGCCGCCCCCTGGATTACACGGAGCGGACACACCGGCATCGCCGCATGGTCACTTCTTCAAGCCAGCATTGACCAAGTCACAAGTTACGACCTCCATCGGCATGGCCGAACCATTGCTTCATCGAGCCAATGTCCATCACGCCGAACTACTTCAACAACTCGGCTGACATGGCAGCTGCAACATGTCCTTACTGACCTGCTCCGTCTCCTCGTCTGGACCGGGAGCTTCGCCATCCCTTCATCGACCTACTCCAGAGACTTCCGCGTCGTCAACCGACCAACTTCATCACGTTAGCTGGACCGGGGGCTTTGCCTCGGCAAGCCAACCTTTGCCAGCATCGCCATGCCGCCGGTCCATTGCTCACCAGGCAATGCGTGTGCGGATCAAGTCCCAATTTTGGGAGTAACCTTTTTTTTCAGATTGCTACAACAGATAAACCAGGTGCTATTAATCCTAGTAATTTTTTTTGCTTGGGTTTATTTTTTCGAAAAATTATTACTCTGGTTTGTTCCATTATATCTACACAGATCTGTCAAATGATGCCCGCATTAACGATGGTTGCACGATGGTTCGGTCTGTTTCCCGTCCGTAGTTCGGTGAACGCCGCATCCTGAGCCCGGACCGCCTTGCAAATTCAGGCTTTGTCACGCCTTCACTGCGTCACGCCGACGCCCTGCATCGACATTGGCTTCGGCGCCAGGCCACATCTCTTTAAATAAATTATTTTTGCATAAAGCAATTATGCAAGGATTGCGTTGCACGGAATAACTATGCATGTGTTCAGATTGACGTATGTCGGGTCATACGATGTGTAATAAATATTAATATGCTTTTCCAAATATTCAATTATGCTTACATGCATCCAAATGAATAGTACATGCAAACAAAATAGATTTTTTTTCTTTTTTGCAAACATGTCGATTGAGCATTCTACTTGCATGCAAAATTTCTCAAAATAACTAAAAAACTCAAAAACTTTAAAGCTATTTTTTTGGGTGTTGGTTTAGAATATTTTTCTAGACCATCATGAATGTTGTTTTTCACAAAAATGTTGCACGCACCTAGAACAGTCCAAACATGTTTGCTACCCAAAACAATAAGATTATTTTGAATATTACTGCCATTATTTGAGGTCAGGAGCCAAGATCATGTCTTGTCTTTCTATTTCAGCAAGCACCCAATGAAAAATTGGGAGAACCTAGAATTATAATTAATACTAATAGTGAATGTCCGTGCGTTGCTACGGGAGTAACCAAAAACACTGGTCAAACAATTAATCTAATTAAAAAATGTGTGTTAAACATAACATCTTTATGTTCATAGCTACATATATTGATGATCTTTTCCTTTATTCTCGTCGAGAGTCGTCGTGTCTCCTTAATCATAATATCGTACTGAACAACACTATCTTCTGAACTCAAAGCCATTGAAAGCACACCTTCAAGCATAACCCCACACGACCTTCAAGCATATAATTACTGTGAATTTTGAAAAAGAACATATCTGTGCAGTACATTGCTACTGTTGTTTGGCGACATGTCTGCCTTCTTTTCCATCCCCACCTTCTCTAGAGATCATCAAACATGTCACAAAAATTACTGGTCCGGAAAGAGGTAAAACCAAAGTGAACATTACGCCAACAACACTCTTTTTATAATTGGTATTTGTTAAGACAGTTTCAAAAAATGAGACTGAATCATATGCTTATCAGACATATGTTGAGTTCAGTCTCAACTGACTGGCTACAAGCTTTTCAGCTTCAATGGGCAAGATACACATATAAAGTTGATGCATGAACAGATATAAAAACAAAAGGAATAAGCTAATACTACATATTGAATTGCTGCAATACCTAGGAAAGCTGAGCAGAGGCATCACATTCTCTTGATGGAGAAGTGTTTGCACCACAAAATAAAAAAGTTGATGCAACAAAATCTTCTCCAAATTAAGGATTTCTGAATATGGCAACAAGAAACATATGCATGTTTGGCGGTTTCAGCTAGCTCTTGCCCAAGCACTTTGTAATATCACAAACTCTCGGTTTTAATGCAGCAAGCTAGCAACCTCCTCGCCTAGCAAAAACCTAAGCATTATTAAGTAGGATTACTAAATATATAGTTTGTATTATGGATCAATCAGGCGGATAAAACATAAAATTAGATTCCTAACCATATTTGGATGCGACTGAAGAGCACATTCCAAGCCCACATCAACCGAACGAAATCGTAGTACTACTGAAGGAAAATAATGAACATTTAAGGGAGATAAGCTATGTAGAATCCGATCATGACTTTTATTTTTACCGAAGATCAGAGAAACTGTTGATAAAACAATTTGAAGACACATATGTTTTCTTACTAAAATAACATGAACAGCGAAGCAAGTAGCCAAGTTTCCTTTCTGAATGTTCCCTGCACAAACTTCAAACCTGTAGACGGGATGGGATGCATAGAAACTGAACCTAGTAACACATATTGAATTATGTACATACACCAAACTGTACCTCCATGTCAACCATCAATATCAAATCAGGTCGTCCCTGAGACGGAGTCCGGCTGGAGATAACACGGGTTTGGTGCTCGTGGGTGACTGGGTGATGCTCAATTTGGAGACGGCTAGGGGCCCTGCCGGGCAGAGATCTGGGTTCCCTGACTTCTCCCCGTGCCTGCAAGACGCACGGAGGCGACAGGAACCGCGTCCTCACCGGCGGGAGCCAACAGCCTCTACTTTGCCCCCTGCTTGTTTTTTCTAGAGAAGGAAGGAGATGGTTCGAGAGAGCGGGGATTCCACCCTTGCTGGCGGGGAGGAATTTGAGAGGGTGTCTCAAAGACTCGGCTTCTTTCGTGGCAGAAGGAGAACATTCAGACTTGGACACATCGCAGGGCGTTCGGGGTCGCCGTGTTTCAACCTGAGCCCTATGATCCAGATCAAACGGTGTAGATGACACAAAGGCAGACACACCATCACCACCAACTCGCATTTTTATAGGAGTAGATATATATATATATATGTATATTATAATTATTTTCTGGACCACACTGTTTTATGTGTGCAGGTAATCGATTTTGACTGCATTACGCAGTCACTTCAGCATCATCAGCCGACCCGCATTAGACTTCGGCATCCGCCGATCACAGCTTCGCCATGTTAACTGGACCGAGAACTTCATCTCGCCACATTGGCCGCGCATCGTCGTCGCATCGTCAAACTGACGTCCACCATGCCGAACAGGTCGACTGGCGTGGGGCCTTCATTGTCACCTTGCCGACCAACTCCGCTAGCTCGGCTAGACTAGGGGCTTTGCCTTAGCACATCGGCTGAGCCGTGTCACTACTCTGGAATGCCGAACTCCTTGCTCGGACACCTCGGGCTTGGGGGCTGGGACCTCGGCCATGCCGAGGACTGTGAACCTTGTCGGATCTGTCATAGATCAATGGGCGTCTTCGTCCCACCACAAGCCCGAATCGCGTCATCAACACCGAGCACATTAACCAGCTAAGTCGCTTTCATGCTCAAAGACTTTCAGGTTTAAATTTTGTTCAGTTCAAATACCCCGTTGTTTGTGAGCACAAACAACTTTCAGTCGCGTCATCAACACCAAGAACCTTATACTTTTTTGGCAAAAGTTGTTTGTGAAAAACTTCCTTGTCAAAACTTTGTTTGTGACACACAAATTCAAATACCCCATTTACTTGGGGGCTTCCTTTATGAAGTCTTTCCTCTTGCATATGATTATACTTGTATGGCTTCGTTCCTTGTTCGTGTATTACGCCACAACATGCACCATATTGACTTAAGTGTTCGGCAAGCTGGGTTGCCTTGCTCCTGTGTTTACCCCTATGTTCCCGATTGTTCGACCAGGGAGTAAAGGGAGCACCTCTGCGATTGTCACAATCGGGTCATCCGATCTCGGTCCTCAGACTGGGTGAAGCTGAAAGCTAGCGCTCTTATTGTTTTCAATCATGGTCGGCACACAACGGAACTCATGAGTACAAAAAAATCTATTGCACAAGTCTCATAGTAACAATGAGCAACCAAAGAAAGGAATCGGTGGGGGTACTATTTTCTTCGCAAATGCTTCTTACACTTCATCAGTAATATAGCATAAGTTCCCTGAGTGCGCAGCGTTATCGCTTGATTGCTTGGTTATCAGAAACACTATCGATATTCTTGACAGGTGGAGTACATAACACTTGTCGGCCCTTGACCGAAGAGGGAGAAGCCGACGGTCGGTTAAGACGCGTTTAAAGTTCGGGTGAATACAGATATGATATAACTACTTCGGTACATACAATCATTATACATAAAATTCTTTTACCAGAGTCACTTGGGGGCTCTTAAAATTTATATGAGTTGTTTTATAGTAAATGTGTTTTCTTCTTGGTCGTTGCAAAGTCTTTTTCCACCGCTCCTTTTTTGACTCGAGTGTATGGTCAATAGCCTGATAGCCTGTCTTCTCTCTAAAAGCCGCTCGAGTCTAGTTCGCTAAACTGGCCTTGGAGAAGTACTCCACCTTTGGTATAAGGAGCTTGAAGCTGTAGGCTGACCCGCGTGAAGTCTTGAGATCGGATGTGTCATGTTAAAGCACAAAAGAAGCACAATTTTTTTTCCAATTTTCGAATTGGCACCGAACACTTGATCTTGTTCGAACGTCAAGTTTTTACTGACTTTTTTGGTTTTCCAAGCTTATAGCACTTTGAAACTATTTATGTGTTTCCAACATAAGTCTCGCAATGCAACGCTGGACACCTTTAGAGATTCGGCAAAAACATTCTCGGATATTGCTATATATGCATCAATTTCAAATTGTGTCTTCGGTCAATAGTTGGGTTGCCCGGCTCCTGTGCTTGCCTCCTACGTTCCACTTTGTTCGACTAGGTGTGCAAAGGGAGAACCACTACGATTGTGCTTCCATCTCGCATGGTTAAGCACCTCAGTGGAGAAAGCCGAAAACTGACTGGCACAATAAGCGTAAACTGGTCAGCAATCTGATGACTATGTTAAATGATGGGCCGGTCATAACATTGGCTGAATTGTTTAAGGCTTGACCTCGGCTGTCGCCGAACACTAACCGGGGGCTCGTAGCTAGCTTCCCCAGTTTAAAGCTCCTATGACTAAAGTTATAAAGCCTGCATATCTGATTGCCTCGTTTCCGCTAACACAACCGCCTTTGGGCACCGAGACGTCGGCTAAGGGTTGTCTTGTTATTGCGGAAACACCATGCATAGTATCTACAAAGGGGTAGAAGCCGATGATGGGCCACTTTCAGCTGGTAAACGGTCGCAATGGAGTCAAAATAAACATATCATCGGGATTTGTATTTAATATACAAGGGCCGCCTTTCGTAATCATCGTTATAAAGCGATAAATATGCATCAGTTTGACTTAATATTTTTGCCAAGCTGGGTTGCCTGGCTCGTGTGCTTACCCCTACATTCTCGATTGTTCGGCTAGGCGGTAAAGGGAGCACCTATGTGATTGTTACTACCGGGTCATCTGAGTTAGTACCTCAGACTGGGTGAAGCCGAAAGCTAGCAATCTTAAAGGATCACATTGGTCCGCAATGACGGAAGTGAAATTTTTGGTTCATTAATACCAAAGAGTTCGGGAACTTTACCCGAACTAAATCATCAATATTTTCCTCCCACATTGATCGGAGGTGAGGTTTCATGATCATGATAAGCATGAGGACCCAAAGAAAGGAACCGATAGCGGGACTATTTTCCTTGGAAGATGTTTCTTTTAAGTAATATAACATATCTCTCCGCGTACCTTTGTTTATAAAACCGTATGACCGGATTACCTTGTTTGTCGTAAAAAATTGCTCTCATGAAGGCTTTATAAAGAAGGACAATACCTCCCCGGCTAATGGCCGAGGAGGTGGAAGCCGATGGTCGGTCAACAAAGTTTTGTACAATGCGGATCCGAGCATTAATGATGTAAAATACTTGGATACATAGGATCATAAATTGTGAGTAAAGTCGATTTATAGAAGCTCATCTTTTAAAAACCAAGCGAGCAACTTACATAAAGCTCTCCTAAATCCCAAGTGGCATCGATTTCCTATCTATTAAGCCCCTTGGGGCCAACCTTGGCGAGCCCAGGTTTCACTGGCTCTAGCTCCTTTAAGAGATCTTTATTCTCTTTTCGAGAAGTTTGTGTTAAACACAAGAAAATTTTCTATCACACGGATATCAATCCTTAATTCGGCCACCCGTGCCCACATTAAGGCTCGGGGGCTACTGGGCTTCACGCTCATTATGTATAAATATTAAAGGTGCACATTGATCCCCTGATCTGGTGTTTCCACCCGACCAGTGTCTTGGGGGCTACTGCGTTGCCTATTCAATGCAGAAAATTCAAAGTGCTTAGTGTTCGGCTTGACCAAACTATGGGCAAATGCGTCTTCAGACAACAATAGGTAGCATCTGGACCTATCTGGCGTTAAGCTAATATATTGCGGCAACTTCTCAAGACCCTCTCTCAAGGGCCCGTTCGCCGATCACTATTATCTCTAATATATTACACTGTGTTTCTATTCCTACGTATGCTGCCGAGCTAGGAGTTGATCCTCAAGCTGATTTTGCAAATCGACCTGAGTCTCAGGGGCTACTAGGATCAACAATTTTATGTTTTCCTTCAGGTGCACCTCGGGTTTAGACCGACACACACACCTTGAGGGCTACTAGATATACATATACTGGCTATATATCTCGGCAGAGAGTAAATTGCACCAATCAAAAATATTCACAAAAATCAGCCCGCTGTTGGGGTGGTGCACCACCTCGGAAGCAGTCCGACATAAAGCTCAGGCGCGAGTGGCTGGCTCCATAGAGGGTATTTCCGGCATTAAGCTTGGCTGAATTTGTTCAATCTTTTAAAAGACTGAGGTAGT
Organism: Triticum aestivum; assembly: GCF_018294505.1. Classification (NCBI taxonomy): domain Eukaryota; kingdom Viridiplantae; phylum Streptophyta; class Magnoliopsida; order Poales; family Poaceae; genus Triticum; species Triticum aestivum. The sequence goes on from NC_057795.1 coordinate 194,000,199, forward strand.
TTACGACACCTCAGACGCTGACCATTGTTGGAGCTCGGAAGTGGTCCGGCATAAAGCCCGGATTCGAATGGCTCGTTCCATACAGAACTTTTCAGCGTTAAACTCGGATAACCTCCTTCAAACTTTTTCAAGCCAAGGTGATCTATGACACCTCGGATACATTCCGGCATTGGAGCTCAGAAGCAGTCCGGCGTTGGATCTTGGCTGCAAAAGATATCTCGAATGCAGTCCGGCATTGGGGCTCAGATGCAAGAGGACACCGCCGCACGGGCACAGCTTCAAACCTGAGGTGTGGCATAAAAAATAACAAGGCATTGACAAAGGCCAAGAACTTAAAGGGGCTCCTCGGATACCCGACGTGTAAACTCTTCGGATTCACCTCGGCGATCATCAAGATCGAAGAGACGATTTGTTGAACCAGTTTTCAAGACCGACGACTTAAGATGAAGAACATATCGGAAGAATCGAGGAGCGTCCCCAACTTGAAGACCGGTTCAGGGGGCTACTGACGGTGTCCTAGACCAGGGGTTACTCACCACGTCGTATCCCGATCAGTTGGATTGGGCCGAGGACCCCCAAGGCTGTTTACTCATGGGCCAGTTCAGACAACCGAAGTATACACGAGGAAGATTCCACAAGACTTGGTGATCAAGACAAGGACTCCTCTTCACCAACGTATTCGGCTAGGACTCTTGTTATCCTAGGCCTCTGGTACGTTATATAAGCTAAGGCTGGGCTAGTCGATAGGGACAATGCTAGATCATTACGACATTAATCATCATACCCCTAGGGTTTAGACCACAACATATGATCTCGGAGTAGATCAACTCTTGTAATACTCATATTCATCAAGATCAATCAAGCAGGAAGTATGGTATTACCTCCATAGAGAGGGCCCAAACCTGGGTAAACATCGTGTCACCCGCCTCCTGTTACCATCAACCTTAGACGCACAGTTCGGGACCCCCTACCCGAGATCCGCCGGTTTTGACACTGACAGCCCCCCCCCTCCACAGTTTACGTCGTCGGTCATATTGTCACGGTAATTAGGCGAAGCCCTGCCCGGATCACATCACCATCACCGTCACCACGCTGTCGTGCTGACGGAACTCATCTACTCCTTCAACCCTCTGCTGGATCAAGAGCTTGAGGGACGTCATCACGATGAACGTGTGCAGAACTCGGAGGAGCCGTACCTTCGGTACTCGATCGGTCGGAATGAGAAGACGTTCGACTACATCAACCGTGTTGAGAAAACGCTTCCGCTTTCGGTCCACGAGGGTACGTGGACACTCTCCCCCTCTCGTTGCTATGCATCTCCTAGATAGATCTTGCGTGAGCGTAGGAATTCTTTTGAAATTGCATGCTACGTTTCCCAACAGTGGCATCCGAGCCAGATCTATGCGTAGGTGATATGCACGAGTAGGACACAAAGAGTTGCGGGCGGTGATCTTCATACTACTTACCACCAATGTCTTATTTTGATCCGGAGGTATTGTTGGATGAAGCGGCCCGGACCAACCTTACATGACCATGTTCATGAGACCGGTTCCACCGATAGACATGCAACTAGTTTTGCATAAAGGTGGTTGGCGGGTGTCTGTTTCTCCAAAACTTTAGTTGAATCAAATTTGACTGTGGCCGGTCCTTGTGAAGGTTAAAACAACAAACTTGATAAATCATCATTGTGGTTTTTGTGCCGTAGGTAAGTATGGTTCTTGCTAGAAGCCGGTAGCATTCACGTAAAACTTGCAACAACAAAGTAGAGGACGTCTAACTTGTTTTTGCAGGGCATGTTGTGATGTGATATAGTCAAGACATGATGTGATATACGTTGTTGTATGAGATGATCATGTTTTGTAAAAGTTATCGGCAACTGGCAGGAGCCTTATGGTTGTCACTTTATTACAAACACCATGTAATTGCTTTACTTTATCACTAAGCGATAGCGATAGTCGTAGAAGCAGTAGTTGGCGAGACGACCACGATGCTACGATGGAGATCAAGATGTCTAGCCGGTGACGATGGAGGTCATGACGTTGCTTTGGTGATGGAGATCAACAGCATAAGATGATGATGGCCATATCATGTCACATATTTTGATTGCATGTGATGTTTATGTTTTTGCATCTTATTTTGCTTAGTACGGCGGTCGCATTATAAGATGGTCCCTTAACTAAATTTCAAGGTATAAGTGTTCTCCCCAAGTATGCACCATTGCGAAAGTTCTTCGTGCTGAGACACCACGTGATGATCGGGTGTGATAGGCTCTACGTTCAAATACAATGGGTGCAAGCCAGTTTTGCACATGCAGAATACTCGGGTTAAACTTGACAAGCCTAGCATGTACATACATGGCCTCAGAACACTGGAGACTGAAAGGTCGAACATGAATCATATAGTGGATATGATCAACATAGAGATGTTCACCATTGATGACTACTCCATCTCACTGATGATCGGACATGGTTTAGTTGATTTGGATCTCGTATCATTTAGATGACTTGAGGGGTGTCTATCTAAGTGGGAGTTCTCAAGTAATATGATTAATTGAACTTAATTTATCAGTCCTGATAGTATTTGCATATCTATGTTTTAGATCAATAGCTCGCGTTGTAGCTCCCCTATGTTTTTCTATATGTTCCTAGAGAAAACTAAGTTGAAAGATGATTGTAGCAATGATGCGGACAGGGTCCGAGATTTGAGGATTATCCTCATTGTTGCACAGAAGAATTATGTCCTTGATGCACCGCTAGGTGACAAACCTATTGCAGGAGCAGATGCAGATGTTATGAAAATTTGGCAAGCTCGCTATGATGACTACTTGATAGTTTGGTGCACCGTGCTTTACGTCATAGAATCTGGGCTTCAAAGACATTTTGAACGCCATGGAGCATATGAGATGTTCCAAGAGCTGAAATTGGTATTTCAGAATCATGCCCGTGTCGAGAGATATGAGACCTCTGACAAGTACTTTGCCTACAAGATGGAGGAGAATAGCTCATCTAGTGAGCATGTGCTCGGAATGTCTGGGCACTATAATCGCTTGAATCAAGTGGGAGTTAATCTTCCAGATAAGATAGTGAATGACAGAGTTCTCTGGTCACTATCACCAAGTTACTAGAACTTCGTGATGAACTATGATATGCAAGGGATGACGAAAGTGATTCCCGAGCTCTTCGTGATGCTGAAATCAACGAAGGTAAAAAGCAAGAAAAAGCATCAAGTGTTGATGATTAAACAAGACCACTAGTTTCAAGAAAAGGGCAAAGGGAATGAAAGGTAATTTCAAGAAGAATGGCAAGCAAGTTGTCACTCCCGTGAAGAAGCCCAAAGCTGGACCTAAGCCTGAAACCGAGTGCTTCTACTGCAAAGGAAATGGTCACTGGAAGCGGAACTACACCAAATATTTGGCGGATAAGAAGGATGCCAAAGTGAACAAAGGTATATTTGATATATATGTTATTCATGTGTACCTTACTAGTGCTCTTAGTAGCTCCTGGGTATTTGATACATGTTCGGTTTCTAAGATTAGTAACTCAAAACAGGAATTGCAGAATAAATGGAGACTATTTGAGGGTGAAGTGATGATGTCTGTTGGAAGTGGTTCCAAGACTGATACGATCATCATCATACAATCCCTATACTTTTGGGATCAGTGTTGAACCTAAATAAATGTTATTTGGTGTTTGCGTTGAGCATGAACAAGATAGGATCGTGCTTATTGTAATACGGTTATTCGTTTAAGATAGAGAATAATTGTTATTCTATTTACATGAATAAAACCTTCTATGGCCATACACCCAATGTTAATGGTTTACTAAATCTCGATCATAGTGATACACATATTCATAATATTGATGCCAAAAGATGCAAAGTTGATAATGATAGTGCAACATATTTGTGGCACTGCCGTTTAGGTCATATTAGTGTAAAGCACATGAAGAAACTCCATGCAGATGGACTTTTGGAATCACTTGATTATGAATCATTTGATGCTTGCGAACCATGCCTTATGGGCAAGATGATTAAAACTCCGTTCTCCAGAACAATGGAACGAGCTAGTGACTTATTGGAAATAATACATACCGATGTATGCGGACTGATGAGTGTTGAAGCTCGTGGCGGGTATCGTTATTTTCTGACCTCACAGATGATTTGAGCTGATATGGGTATATCTACTTAATGAAACACAAGTCTGAAACATTTGAAAAGTTCAAAGAATTTCAAAGTGAAGTGGAGAATCATCGTAACAAGAAAAGAAAGTTTCTATGATCTGATCGTGGAGGTGAATATTTGAGTTACGAGTTTGGCCTTCATTTAAAACAATGTGGAATAGTTTCATAGCTGACGCCACCTAGAACACCACAGCGTAATGGTGCGTCCGAACATCGTAACCGCACTTTATTAGATATGGTGCGATCTATGGTGTCTCTTACCGATTTACCACTATCATTTTGGGGTTATGAATTAGAGACAGCTGCATTCACATTAAATAGGGCACCATCAAAATCTATTTGGACAACACCGTGTGAAATGTGGTTTGGTAACAAACCTAAGCTGTTGTTTCTTAAAGTTTGGGGATGCAATGCTTATGTCAAAAGCCTTCAACCTGATAAGCTCGAACCCAAATCGGAGAAGTGCATACCCTAAGGAAACAATTGGGTACACCTTCTACCATAGATCCAAAGGCAAGATCTTTGTTGCTAAGAACGGAACCTTTCTAGAGAAGGAGTTTCTCTCGAAAGAAGTGAGTGTGAGGAAAGTAAAACTTGATGAGGTAATTGTACCTTCTCTCAATTTGGAAAGTAGCTCATCCGAGAAATCTGTTCCCGTGATGCCTACACCAACTAGAGAGAAAGCTAATGATAATGATCATGAAATTTCAGAGCAAGTTACTACAAAACCTCGTAGGTCAACCAGAGCACGATCCACATCAGAGTGGTATGGTAATCATGTTCTAGAAGTCATGTTACTTGACCATGACAAACCTACGAACTATGAAGAAGCTATGATGAGCCTAGATTCCGATAAATGGCTTGAGGCCATGAAATCTGAGATAGGATCCATGTATGAGAACAAAGTGTGGACTTTGGTGGATTTTCCCGATGATCAGTGACCCATAGAGAATAAATGGATCTTCAAGAAGAAGACTGACGCTGATGGTAAAGTTAGTGTCTATAAAGCTTGACTTGTTGCAAAAGGTTTTCGAAAAGTTCAGGAGTTGAGTATGATGAGACTTTCTCACCCGTAGCGATGCTTAAGTCTGTTTGAATCATGTTAGAAATTGCCGCATTTTATGAAATCTGGCAAATGGATATCAAAACTGCATTCCTTAATGGATTTATTAAAGAAGAGTTGTATATGATACAAATAGAAGGTCTTGTCAATCCTAAAGGTGCTAACACAATGTGCAATCTCCAGTGATCCATCAATGGACTGGTGCAAGCATCTCGGAGTTGGAATATACGCTTTGATGAGATGATCAAAGCATATGGTTTATACAGACTTACAGTAAAGCCTGTATTTACAAGAAAGTGAGCGGGAGCTCTATTTCTGATATTATATGTGGATGACTACATATTGTTGATTGGAAGTGATATAGAATTTTTGGATAGCATGAAAGGACACTTGAATAAGAATTTTTCAATGAAAAACCTCAGTGAAGCTACTTACATATTGGGCATCAAGATCTATAGAGATAGATCAAGACGCTTGATAAGATTTTCAATGAGTACAACCTTGACAAGTTTTGAAGTAGCTCAAAATGGAATAGTCAAAGAAGGAGTTCTTGCCTGTGTTCCAACGTGTAAAGTTGAGTAAGACTCAAAACCCGATGAGAATGAAAGTCATTCCCTATGCCTCAGCCGTAGGTTCTATAAAGTATGTTGTGTTGTGTAATAGACCTATTGTGTACGTTATCATGAGTTTGGCAAGGGGGTACGATAGTGATCCAGGAGTGGATCACTGGACAGCGGTCAAAGTTATCCTTGGTTAACTAAGAGGACTAAGGAAATATGTCTCGGTTATGGAGGTGATAAGGAGTCTGTCGTAAAGAGTTATGTCAATGCAAGCTTTTACACCGATCCAGATGACTCTGAGTCTCAATCTGGATACATATTGAAAGTGGGAGCAAGTAGCTAGAGTAGCTCCATGCAGAGTATTGTAGACATAGAAAATTTGCACAATACAGACGGCTCTGAATGTGGCAGACCCGTTGACTAAACTTCTCTCACAAGCAAAACAAGATCACACCTTAGTACTCTTTTGGGTGTTAATCACATAGCGATGTGAACTAGATTATTGACTCTAGTAAACCCTTTGGGTGTTGGTCACATGGCGATGTGAACTATTGGTGTTAAATCACATGGCGATGTGAACTAGATTACTGAATCTAGTGCAAGTGGGAGACTGAAGGAAATATGCCCTAGAGGCAATAATAAAGTTGTTATTTTATATTTCCTTATACCATGATAAATGTCTATTATTCATGCTAGAATTGTATTAACCGGAAACTTGATACATGTGTGGATACAAAGACAAAACATTGTGTCCCTAGTATGCCTCTACTTGACTAGCAAGTTAATCAAAGATGGTTAAGTTTCCTAACCATAGACATGTGTTGTCATTTGATGAATGGGATCACATCATTAGGAGAATGATGTGATGGACAAGACCCATCCGTTAGCTTAGCATAATGATCTTTCTGTTTTATTGCTACTGCTTTCTTCATGGCATATATATATTGCTCCGACTATGAGATTATGCAACTCCCGGACACCGGAGGAATACCTTGTGTGTTATTAAACGTCACAATGTAACTAGGTGATTATAAAGATGCTCTACATGTATCTCCAAAGGTGTTTGTTGGGTTGGCATAGATCGAGATTAGGATTTGTTGCTCCGAGTATCGAAGAGGTATCTCTCGGCCCTCTTGGTAATGCACATCGCATGAAGCATTGCAAGCAATGTGACTAATGAGTTAGTTACAGGATGATGCATTATGGAACGAGTAAAGAGAATTCCCGGTAACGAGATTGAACTAGGTATGAAGATACCGACGATCGAATCTCGGGAAAGTAACATACCGATGACAAAGGCAATAACGTATGTTGACATTGCGGTTAGACCGATAAAGATCTCCATAGAATATGTGGAACCAATATGAGCATCTAGGTTCCGCTATTGGTTATTGACCGTAGAGGTGTCTCGGTCATGTCAACACAGTTCTCGACCCGTAGGGTCTGCACGCTTAATATGCTCGATGACGATATGTATTATATGAGTTATGTGTTTTTGTGACCGGAGGTTGTTCGGAGTCCCAGATGAGATCACAGACATGACGACGAGTCTCGAAATGGTCGACAGGTAAAGATTGATATATTAGAAGGTAGTATTCGGAGACCAGAAGGGTTCCGGAGTGTATCGGGTACATACCGGAGTACCAGAGGGGTTACCAGAACCCCCCGGGGAAAGATATGGGCCATATGGGCCCTAGGAGGGAGGCTAACCAGCCCACAAGGGGCTGGCGCACCCCCCACAAGGGAGGAGGCCGAATTGGACTAGGGAAGGGGGCACCACCCCCCTTTCCTTCTCCTACTCCCTCTCCTTCCCCCTTTCCCCCTCCGATAAAAGGAAGGGGGCGAATCCTACTAGGAGCCCAAGTGGGACTCCTCCCACTTGGGGAGCGCCTAGGGTCGGCCTCCTCTCCCTCACTCCTTTATATACGGGAGGGGGGCACCCCTAGAACACACATCAATTGCTCCAAGTCGTGTGCGGTGCCCCCCCCTCCATAGTTTACGCCTTCGGTCATATTCTCGTGGTGCTTAGGCGAAGCCCTGCGTGGATCACATCACCATCACCGTGACCACACCGTCATGCTGATGGAACTCATCTACTCCTTTGACCCTTTGTTGGATCAAGAGCTCGAGGGACGTCATCGCATTGAATGTGTGCAGAACTCGGAGGTGTCGTACGTTCGATACTCGATCGATCGGAATGAGAACATGTTCGACTACATCAACTGCATTGAGCAAACGCTTCCGCTTTTGGTCTACAAGGGTACGTGGACACACTCTCCCCCTCTTGTTGCTATGCATCTCCTAGATAGATCTTGCGTGAGCGTAGGAATTTTTTTGAAATTGCATGCTTCGTTTCCCAAGAGGTTCTGCCTTTTCCTCCGTTAAGACAACTCAATATTTTCCTTCCACTAAGGCTACAAAGTTTGTTTGTGTTCCTAAGAATAAGGGTGAATCTTCCAGTAAAGGTTACGAAGATCACAAAACAATAAGTGTTCACTCTGACTTTTTCGATATTATTAGGGAACCAATTGCCACAAGTGAATTTCTTGTTTTCTTTCCTAGGAGTTTGATTATTGATAAAACCAAAGAATCTCCTAAGGATTATAAGTGTGCAATCGAGGAATTGCATACCAAAGATGAAAATACCTAGATCTATGTTTTATGCTTAGCTAAGGGCGTTAAACAATAGCGCTTGTTGGGAGGCAACCCAATTTTATTTTATTTTTTGCTTTTTTTATTCTGTTTTTCAATAAATAATTCATTTAGCCTCTCGTTAGATGTGTTTTTGTGTTTTAATTAGTGTTTGTGCCAAGTAAGACCTTTGGGATGGCTTACGGTGATAGTTGATTTGATCTTCTGAAAAACAAAAACTTTTGCGCCCAGCAAAATAATTTTCATAATTTACAGAAGCGCGCTTTTGATCTGAATTCTTTGACAAAGATTGATATACAAATTGCCCAGGTTATCCTAATTTTTCAGAATTTTTGGAGTTATATAAGTATTTGAAGTATTAAGATTGCTACAAACTGTTCTGTTTTTAACAGATTCTGTTTTTCTTGTGTTGTTTGCTTATTTTGATGAATCTATGGGTAGTATCGGGGGGTATGAACCATGGAGAAGTTGGAATACCGTAAATATTACACCAATATAAATAAAGAATGAGTTCACAACAGTACCAAAAGTGGTGATTTATTATCTTATACTAACGGATCTCATAAGCTTTTCTGTTGAGTTTTGTGTTGTGAAGTGTTCAAGTTTTGGGTAAGGATTTGATGGACTATGGAATGAGGAGTGGGAAGAGCCTAATCTTGGGGATGCCCAAGGCACCCCAAGGTAAAATTCAGGGACAACCAAGAGCCTAAGCTTGGGATGCCCCAGAAGGCATCCCCTCTTTCGTCTTTGGCTATTGGTAACTTTACTTGAGGCTATATTTTTATTCACCACATGATATGTGTTTTGCTTGGAGCATCTTGTATGATTTGAGTCTTTGATTTTTAGTTGCCAGAATCATCCTTGTTGTACACACCTTTTGAGAGGGACACACATGAATTGTGATTTATTAGAATACTCTATGTGCTTCACTTATATCTTTTGAGCTAGGAAATTTTGCTCTAGTACTTCACTTATATCTTTTTAGAGCACGATGGTCGTTTTATTTTATAGAAATTGTTGAACTCTCATGCTTCACTTCTATTATTTTGAGAGTCTTTCTAAACAGCATGGTAATTTTCTTAGGTTATGAATTTAGTCCTAATATGATGGGCATCCAAGAGGGATATAATAAAAACTTTCATATAAAGTGCATTGGATACTATGAGAAGTTTGATTCCTTATTATTGTTTTGAGATATGAGGATGGTGATATTAGAGTCATGCTAGTGGAGTAATTGTGTATTGTAGAAATACTTGTGTTGAGGTTTGTGATTCCCATAGCATGAGCGTATGGTGAACCGTTATGTAATGAACTTGGAGCATGATTTATTTATTGATTGTATTCCTTATGAGTGGCGGTCGGGGACGAGTGATGGTATTTTCCTACCAATCTATCCCCCTAGGAGCATGCGTGTAGTACTTTGTTTCGATAGCTAATAGACTTCTGCAATAAGTATGTGAGTTCTTTATGACTAATGTTGAGTCCATGGATTATACGCACTCTCACCCTTCCACCATTGCTAGCCTCTCTAGTACCGCACAACTTCCGCCGGTACCATACACCCACCATATACCTTCCTCAAAATAGCCACCATACCTACCTATTATGACATTTCCATAGCCATTCCGAGATATATTGCCATGCAACTTTCCACCGTTTCGTTTATTATGACACGCTGCATCATTGACATATTGCTTTGGATGATCATGTAGTTGACATAGTATTTGTGGTAAAGCCACCGTTCATAATTTTCATACATGTCACTCTTGAGTCGTTGCACATCCCGGTACACCGTCGGAGGCATTCATATAGAGTCATATTTTGTTCTAAGTATCGAATTGTAAGTAAATAAAAGTGTGATGATCATCATTATTAGAACATTGTCCCATGTGAGGAAAAAAAGAGTTAATGAAGCCTAAATAAAAAAGGAGGCCAAAGAAGCCATAAAAAATGAGAGGAAAAAAGAGAAGGGGCAATGTTACTATCCTTTTTCCACACTTGTGCTTCAAAGTAGCACCATGATCTTCATGATAGAGAGTCTCCTATTTTGTCACTTTCATATACTAGTGGGAACTTTTCATTATAGAACTTAGCTTGTATATTCCAACGATGGGCTTCTTCAAATGCCCTAGGTCTTCATGAGCAAGCAAGTTGGATGCACACCCACTTAGTTTCTTTTTGAGCTTTCATAAACTTATAGTTCTAGTGCATCATTGCATGGCAATCCCTACTCATGCACATTGATATCTATTGATGGGCATGTCCATAGCCCATTGATACACCTAGTTGATGTGAGACTATCTCCTTCTTTTTGTCTTCTCCACAACCACCTTATTTTATTCCACCTATAGTGCTATCTCCATGGCACAAGCTCATGTATTGCGTGAAAGTTGAAAAAGTTTGAGAACATCAAAACTATGAAACAATTGCTTGGCTTGCCATCGGGGTTGTGCATCATTTGAATATTTTGTGTGATGAAGATGGAGCATAGCCAGACTATATGATTTTGTAAGGATAACTTTCTTTGGCCATGTTATTTTGAGAAGACATAATTGCTTTATTAGTATGCTTGAAGTATTATCATTTTTGTGTCAATACTAAACTTTTGTTTTGAATCTTATGGATCTGAACATTCATGCCACAATAAATAAAATTACATGGATAAATATGTTAGGTAGAATTCCACATCAAAAATTCTGTTTTTATCATTTACCTACTCGAGGACGAGCAGGAATTAAGCTTGGGGATGCTTGATACGTCTCCAACGTATCTATGATTTTTGATTGTTCCATGCTATTATATTATCAGTTTTGGATGTTTTATATGCATTAATATGCTATTTTATATTATTTTTGGGACTAACCTATTAACCTAGAGCCCAGTGCCAGTTTCTGTTTTTTTCCTTGTTTTGGAGCTTTTAGAAAAGGAATACTAAACGGAGTCCAAACGGAATAAAACTTCACGTTGATTTTTCTTGGACCAGAAGACACCCAGGTGACTTGGAGTGCAAGTCAGAAGAGCCACGAGGTGGCGACAAGGGTGGAGGGCTCGCCCAGGGGGGTAGGGTGCGCTCCCCTACCTTGTGGACCCCTCGATGACCCCCTGACCTAGATCTTCCTCCTATATATTTGCAAATATTCCGAAACCACCAGAAGCATCCACGAAAACACTTTTCCACCGCTGCAACCTTATGTTCCCATGAGATCCCATCTAGGGACCTTTTCTGGCACCCCGCTAGAGGGGGATTCGATCACGGAGGGCATCTACATCAACTCTATTTCCCTTCCGATGAAGCGTGAGTAGTCCACTACAGACCTACGGGTCCATAGCTAGTAGCTAGATGGCTTCTTCTCTCTCTTTGATTCTCAATACCATGTTCTCCTCGATGTTCTTGGAGATCTATCCGATGTAGTCTTCTTTTGCGGTGTGTTTGTCGAGATCCAATGAATTGTGGATTTATGATCAGCTTATCTATTAATATTATTTGAATCTCCTCTGAATTCTTATATGCATGATTTGGTATCTTTGTATTTCTCTTCAAATTATCGGTTTGGTTTGGCCAACTAGATTGGTTTGTCTTGCAGTGGAGAGGTGCTTAGCTTTGGGTTCAATCTTGCGGTGTCCTCACCTAGTGACAAAGTAGGGGTAGCGAGGCACGTATAGCATTGTTGCCATCGAGGATAAAAAGATGGGGTTTTCATCATATTGCTTGAGTTAATTCCTCTACATCATGTCATCTTACTTAACGCGTTACTCTGTTCTTTATGAACTTAATACTCTAGATGCAAGCAGGAGTCGGTCGATGTGTGGAGTAATAGTAGTAGATGCAAAATCGTTTCAGTCTACTTGACACGGACATGATGCCTATATTTCATAATCATTGCCTTGGATATCGTCATAACTTTGCGCTTTTCTATCAATTGCTCGACAGTAATTTGTTCACCCATTGTATTATTTGCCTTCATGAGAGAAGCATCTAGTGAAACATATGGCCCCGGGACTATTTTCCATCATATTAGTTTCCGATCTTCTATTTTCCATCATATTAGTTTCCGATATTCTATTTTCCATCATATTAGTTCTGATCTACAATTTTGCAATCTTTTATTTTTAGATCTATAAACCAAAAAACCCAAAAATATTTTATCTTTTGTTTATCTATCTCTATCAGATCTCACTTTTGCAAGTAGCCGTGAAGGGATTAACAACCCCTTTTTTGAGTTGGGTGCAAGTTGTTTGATTGTTTGTGCAGGTATTGGTGATTTGTGCGTTCTTCTCCTACTGTATTAATACCTTGGTTCTCAAACTGAGGGAAATACTTATCTCTACTTTGCTGCATCACCCTTTCCTCTTCAAGAGAAAACCAACGTAAGCTCAAGAAGTAGCAATTGACAACCTCTTTTTGCGTTGTGTGCAAGTGTTTGTTAGTTTGTGCAGGTGCATCTACTGGGGACTTGCTTGTGCCTCCTACTAGAATTATACCTTGGTTCTTAACTGAGGGAAATACTTGTCTCTACTTTGCTAGATCACCCTTTCCTCTTCAAGGGAAAAATCAACGCAAGCTCAAGAAGTAGTAGGAAGAATTTATGGCGCCGTTGTTGGTGAGGTTCTACATCAACCCCACCAAGTACCTATCATAAAATCTCATCTCTTACACTTACATTATTTGCCATTTGCCTCTCGTTTTACTCTCCCACACTTCTAAAACGTTTTTAGAAAAACACAATAATATTTGCCTTTTTATTCACCTTCTTCCTTTCATCTTTTTGTTTGCTTCTTGTTTGCTTGTGTGCTAGATTGTTTGCTTGTGTGTTAGCTTGCTTGCTTTGTCACGATGTCTCAAGGAAATACCAAGTTGTGTGATTTCTCCAACACTAATAATAATGATTTTATTAGTACTCTGATTGCTCCCGTCACTAGTGCGGAATCTTATGAAATTAATGCCTCTTTGTCGAATCTTGTTATGAAAGAACAATTTTCTGGTAGTTGATACATCTCCAACGTATCTATAATTTATGAAGTATTCATGCTATTATATAATCATTCTTGGATGTTTTACAATGATTTTATAGCAACTTTATATCATTTTTTGGGAACTAACCTATTGACCCAGTGCCTAGTGCAAGTTGTTGTTTTTTGCTAGTTTTTTACATTGTAGGAAATCAATATCGAGTCCAAACACCGCGAAAATTTTTGTGGATTTTTTATGGACCAGAAGACATCCAATGGACCAGAGCAGCACCTAGGAGGTGCCCCGAGGGGGGCACAACCCACCAGGGCGCGTCTGGGCCCCCAGGCGCGCCCCGGTGGGTTGTGCCCACCTCGGTGGCCTCCCGCACCCCCTCTTCGCCCTATAAATCATCAAATATTCCAAAAACCCTCGTGGAGAACCTAGATCGGAAGTTTCGCCGCTGCAAGCCTCTGTAGCCACCAAAAACCAAACGGGAGCCCGTTCTGGCACCCTGTCGGAGGGGGAGATCATCATCGGTGGCCATCTTCATCATCCCGGTGGCCACCACGATGAGGAGGGAGTGGTCCACCCTTGGGGCTGAGGGTTTGTACCTGTAGCTATTTGTTTAATCTCTCTCTCGTGATCTTGAGATGTCACGATCTTGATGTATCAGGGGCTTTGTTAATATAGTTGGATCATATGGTGTTTTCCCCTCTATCTTGTTGTGATGAATTGAATCTTTACCCTTTGAAGTTTTGTCTTGTCGGATTGAATGTTCAGATCTGAGAACACATGATGTATGTCTTGCGGTATGAATACTTGAGGTGACAATGGGGTATCATATTGATTCACTTGATGTATGTTATGCCACTCAACTTGCGGATCCCCGAGGTGACATTGGGGTAATCTATGCATAGGGGTTGATGCACGTTTTTATTATCTCTCCGATAGAAACTTTGGGGTCTCCTTGTAGTTCTTTGTGTGGATTGAATATTATGATCATGAAGTTGTTTGATGCATATCATAGAATTAACTCACTTATACTTGTGGTGACATTGGAGTATATAGGTGACATTAGAGTTGATTGATGTGTGTCATATGGTGTTATTTTAGTATGAACTCTTGGTTAGATTGATTGGAAAGAATAACTTTGTGTTATTTTAGTACGAACTCTAGGATAGACTGATCGGAAAGAATAACTTTGAGGTGGTTTCGTACCCTACAAACAATTTCTATCTTTTGTTCTCTGCTAATAGGAACTCGGGAGTGATTCTTTATTGCACTTTGAGGGTTAATCATATGATCCAACTATGTTAGCATTGTTGAGAGATTACACTAGTGAAAGTATGCACCCTAGGCCTCATTTTCCATTATTGCAATACTGTTTGTGCTCTCTTTTATTATTCACTACCTTGCTGTTTTATATTGTTCGCACTACAAAAACTCATATCTACTATCCATACTACACTTTTATCACCATCTCTTTGCCGAACTAGTGCACCTATACAATTTTCCATTGTATTGGGTGTGTTGGGGACACAAGAGATTTCTTGTATTTGATTGCAGGGTTGCTTGAGAGAGACTATCTTCATCTTATGCCTCCCACGGATTGATAAACCTTAGGTCATCCACTTGAGGGAAAATTGCTACTGTCCTACAAAACTCTGCGCTTGGAGGCCCAACACAAGTCTACAAGAATAAAGTTGCATAGTAGACATCAAGCTCTTTTCTGGTGCCATTGTCGGGGAGGTGAGTGCATGAAGGTATATCTTTAGATCTTGCAATCGAATCTTTTAGTATCTTGTTTTATCACTAGTTCGGTTTATAAAAGAAAACTACAAAAAAATGGACACTGGGTTACCTTAGGTTGTTCTTTATCTTTATAATGTTTATCTTGAGAATAAGGATTCCGATAATTGTGCTCGATTGCTAGAAAAAGAATTCAACAAAATTTATGGCACAAAAACGTTGGATGATGATTGCACTAGCCATGATAATGATGTCTCCTACAAGGATGTCAATTTTTGCGAGTAAATTGGGAGTGCAAACACACACTAAAAAGGGAAGATAGATTTTGCAAGAGGCATAAGTATTTAGAAACTAAATGGTTGCAAGAGAAGCTAGATGGTTGTGCTGAAAATTTTAATTTTTTTGCCATCCTTGCAAACTTTGCAATGAATGTGGTCATTTAAATCTCCAATGCAAATTGTTTCATGATCGAATCATGTCCAAAAGTTGTGATGACTTGATTTCCCTTGCGCATCATAATGAACTTAGTTTGCTTCTGGGTTATGAAGAAATGAAACGTATAACTAAGGATATTCCATATAACCTTAAGAGATTTTTTGATTTTGATCTAGAGGAAATTTATATGTTTTGTGAGGTAAATTGCATTTAGAATCCTTATATTGCCAACTATCTAAAGACAAGAAAACAAATAGAATATGAAGAGAGTACTAATGAAAGGGAAAATATTTCCCAATACCCTCCTAGTGTTTCTTACGATAAATCAGGTAACGAGGAGGAGCTTCCTATCCAATCAATCTCTTCAACAAGAAGCTCGAAAAAATTGATTAAACCCACACGTGAGGTGGTGAAGAAGAAAAAGAAAAGAAGAAAAAGTAGAGGTAAAAAGGTAACTCTCCCAAGTAATATTGCTCCTATCACCATTGTGCCTCATGAAAGTGAATCAAATATGTTGATGGAGGATGATGATATTGAGTACGATTTTGTGATGTCTACTTCTTGTTGTGATGATTATGATTGGGAAGACAATGATGTCTCTTATGATCTTGAAAATCTTTTTGGCACTTGCTTGGAAGAATATGATAATGTTTACTATACTATTGGTGCCATTCATGCTATTGATAAGAATGACTATGGTGATATGCAAAACCACAAGCTTGGGGATGCTATGTTTGATGAATATGAAATGTTTGAAGAATTATTTGCTGAAAATAATGCTTGTCCTAAGCTTGGGGATGCTTTGCATAATGAATATGATCCTCTGATTCCTTCTACTTTCGATAAGAAAATTTATTATGATGATAGCGTGCCTCCTATTTATGATGATTACAATGATGAAAGTGGGTTTGGAAGAGTGTCAACTCTAGGTAGTAGTGAACCCGCTATTTTGGAGGGTGTTGAATCTTATTACAATATTGATGAAAATAGATTTGGAGAGGTCATGACTTTATTTAGTGATACATCCACTATTTTGGAAGAGGTTTCAATTGACTATGATGAGAACAAAGTTGATACTTATGATGATTATTATGATGACATGTATGCCATAAAGAGTAATAAACTTTCTATGCTTTTGGATCATGAAAAGAATGCTTTATGTGATGGTTATATGGATGAACCTATTCATGATGCTACTGAAAATTATTATGAGAGAGGAACTTATGATTCATGATGCTCTTGTTATGTTTCAATTCTAATCTTTTATGTGAGCATCATTGAAATCATCATGCCTAGCTAAAAGGCATTAAAAATGCTTATTGGGAGACAACCAAACACCTTTACCTACTGTTTTTGTGTGTTCACATGATTATGCTACTGTAGTAATCATGTTTTATTGCTTTTGTTTCAATAAAGTGCCAAGTAAAGCCTTTGGGATAGTGTGGATGATAGTTGATTTGATCTTGCTGAAAAATAGAAACTTTTGCGCTCAGAAAAAAATTCTTATTTTTAGCAGAAGAGTGATTTTGATTTGATTCTTTTTGCAGAAGATTAATATACAAATTATCTATGTTGTCCTATTTTTCAGAATATTTGGAGTTACAGAAGTATGGTTGAAGTACCTCTACAGGAATCAGGAAATTTACCGTCAGCCATGGCTGACGGCAAAGGCACTCATGATGGACAGCAAAGACCTTTGTCGTCAGCCAGCAGACGGCAACACGACCGGCTGAACAGGCTATGGCAAAGGCTTCTTTGTCGTCTGCTGGCGGATGGCAAAGATGCAAAGGTCTTGCCGTCCGCCAGCGGACAGCAAAGAGCCTGGACGACACACGTGTCAGCTTAGGTCCGTTAAGGGGTTAACGGCGTGCTTTGCCGTCCGCAGGCGGACGACAAAGACTTTTGCATGTTTGTCTTCTGCCTGCGGACAGCAAAGAACATTGATTATTTATCATCGGCCAGTGGACGGCATAGCGTGCCACATGGCAGCACCTGGGGGGCTGGCCTATTTGGTAGCTTTGTCGTCAGCTGGCTGACGACAAATATTCAATGTTCTTTGCCATCCGCTGGCAGACGGCAAAGCATCCAAATAGCCAGCCTACTGCCCCAGGTTGCACAGGTAGCTGACACGTGGCATGTTTGCCATCCGTTGGGTGATGGCAAAGCTCTTTGCCGTCCGCCAGCAGAAGGCAAAGAATCTATATAGTCCCTGTTTTTCTTGAATTCATTCAATTTGACAAAATTACACACATATATATACACATATGAAAATACTTTCGACAAGCATACCAAAACATATACATACCAAATCATATCTCTGCCATATGTATATGACCATCCAACACATATACATAGCAAATGGTTTCATTGAACACATATACATAGCCAACATATCCAATAACAAGCATACAATGGTTTCATCAATACATACATATATAGGTACCAAGTTTGACATTGTTCATCCTTCAAAATCAAAACAAGAAGGAAGCATAAAGAGAAGAGTAGACTCCATCAATGCAAGCTTTGTAAGTGCATCTAGTGCCCCTTAGTGATTTTGGTGTATTGAAGACTTATAGGTTAAGGGACTGATGCGTTTGTAAGTGTACACAGGTCTATAAGTCTATGAGGAGTTTGATATTTACAGAGAAAGTTGACCCCTAAAAATGAAGTTCTTCAACTGAAGACTTTGGATTTCTGAAGACTTTCTGAAGACTTTGAAAGTGAAGAAAATGGTGTGACCTTGAAGACTTGGCAATCATTCGAGGAACATGAAGCGTGAAGACTTTTGTTTTCGTAGTTTCATTTTCTCTTTCTTGAGTCATAGGAAACACCGTACTATTAAAGGGGGTCGAGGAAATACTGAGGAAAAATTTCCAAGTGATGCTCAACTCAAAATCCTACACCTACCCATCCCTTCGAGTGAAGCCATTGGAAATCTCATATAGTTCAGTCATATTCTTCAGTGACAGAGACGAAGTTCTTCTGGTCTCTGAGGAATTTGTTCTGACTGAGGAGTTAGGAATTCGCCGGTGTGGATTGCCTACACAGTGAGGAACATGATAGCCCTGAGGAATTTGAGAGTCAAAATTCCGACCGTTGCTGTGCTATGCGCCAGCTATCCCAAAATATCTACCCACCTAACGGTCATATCATTGAAGGGCATTTATGTCTTATCATGTCGGGCTGCTCCCTAGGCTATAAATAGATGCCCCTACAACCACTAGCTGGTTGGCTGCTCCGAGAGAAACTGACACTTGTCATTTGAGAACATCCCATCCTCCGAGGACTTTGAGCGAGAATCATCAAGTGAGGAAAACCCAAACCCAACACACCTACAAACCCAAAGTGATTGAGCATCACTGAAGAGATTGATCCTGCGTGGATCCGACGCTTGTTACCTTTGAAGATTGTGCCTCTTCCAGACGGTTAGGTGTCATGGTATAGAGCATCCAAGAGGAATTGTGGATCACCGAGTGACCTGGTCTGTGAAGGTTTGTAAATCACCTGAAGACTTACCACGAGTGATTGGGTGAGGTCTGTGTCACCTTATCTCAAGGAGAATACGGTGAGGACTGTGTGTCCGGGACTGTGTGTCCTCGAGTTCAAATACTTAGCCGCTCCAACCAGACGTACAACTGAGACAGCAGTTGGAACTGGTCTACCAAATCATTGTCTTCACCAAGCTTACTAGTTATGTTTCCTCAACTCTTTCATTTCCTCTGTTCTGTTGTTGTGTGCTTGTTCATATCTGTTTGAACACTTTGACTGAAGACTTTCTCAATTTCCTCAGTTCAATTTCTTCAGTCTGTCCGTCTTGTTTCTGTGTTATCCCGTGCTTACGCTTTCTGTACTCTGTGCTTGTCTTCATTTCATCATGATGACCATGCTTGTGTTCTGTTATGTTTACATCTGAGTACTTATTCCGCTACAAGTAGTTCTTCGCTAAGGAATTTCCTCACTAGTAAATTCCTCAGTGAAGAATTCATAAAAATCACCTATTCACCCCCTCTAGTCGATATAACGCACTTTCAATTGATATCAGAGCAAGGTACTCCCTTGTTCTGTGTGATTTTGGTTTAACCGCTTGGAGTTTTAGTTATGTTGACTGCCGGATTCAGGAACGTATCCTGCCCCATCTCTGACAGTCATGAGTATCCTCGATGGAAGGCCATGATGAAGAAGCGACTCATGGCTATGGACAGCGAACTGTGGACCATCACTGAGATTGGTCTTACCGATCTATGCAAGATGGCGGATGCTGATGACATTCGCAAGTACACTCTACTCAACCTCATAGCGAAGGATGTCATCTGCTCCTGTTTGTCTCAAAATCAGTTCAGGAATATTATGCATCTCAATCACGCGAAGCTAATCTGGGACCGGCTCTCTAAGGTCTACGAAGGTCATCGTACTCGTCATGATCCTTGGTTTGAGGATTACAAGGATTCTCTCAAGGAGATGACTTTCACACCTGAATCGTCATCCTCTTCACCGTGCCTTATGGCAGAGGGTGACAAGGTAACTGAATAATACCTTTCCGAATCTAGTGATGATGAATCAGGCGATGAATTTGGCCCCAGCTATGTCAAACTTGCTTCCCTTGCAACTAAACAACAAAGAGCTTTGGAAAAAGTTCAATACATGCTAAATAAGAGCGATGATATGTTGGGCGAAGAAATGGATCAGTCAAAAGCTTTGGCTGAGAGTCTTCAGAGACTTCAGTCCAAGTTTGACAACCTTCAAGGTCATCATAACACTCTCTTATCTGATCACGAGAAGCTTTCTTATGAATTTTTTCAAAGAAAGCAAGATCTTGAAAAGCTAAGACTGGATTATGAAGATCTTCCAAAGGAGCGCGATTCATTACTTGCTCAACAAATCAACGCTACTCAGGAAGAATTTGTTCCTCCATGTCTGAAGTGCATTGAACGTGAAACTACTAATTCTTCACCTGAATGTTCAAATGCTTCTAATGCTACAAATTCTTCATCTGTCTCTGCTATCACTAATTCCTCATCTGAGGACAACGCAAGTATCAATGATGATGTAGGGCTGAGGAATTGTACATGACAGGCATGTACAAAAGCCTCAAAGGGCATCAGACTCTTTGTGATGTGCTCAAAAAGCAGATCCTCAATAGGAACCCTAGGAAAGAGGGTATTGCCTTTGAGAGGAAACTCAATGCTGATGGAACATATTGGAAGCCTGAGCAGTACCCCAAAACCTCATGGGTTGCTGCAAAGGGACCTCCAATTGATCCATCCAATTTATATGGCTTTACATGTGAATCTCCTCATTCTTCTGATGAGTCATTTGACTCCAACTATAAACTGTTCAACAGTCAGAATGGTGAAGTATTTGCTAGATATGTTGGCACTAACTGCAGGAACGGTTCCCCTATGAAGAAAATCTGGGTTCCCAAAAGTTGCCTTGAAAGTCTTCAGGTGAATGTCCTCATGACACCACCTATGAAGAATAGGAACTCCAGATCAAATTCTTCATATGGACCAAATTTTTCATATGGATCCAAGTCCTCATACGGACCAAATTCCTCACGTGGATCAAATTCCTCAAAAGGATCAAAGTCCTCATATGATCATCATTGTGCTAACCCCTCTGTATCGCAGGGTAGAGCTAAGGGCTATGAATATGAGCATTATTCTTCTAATCATTATGTTCATAAGTCCTCAAAGAATTTATTTGCTTATTCATATGCTTACCCTAACCCCTCTTATGTGAAACAAAGTGGACTGGCTTCTATGCCACCTTTCTCATATGGTGCTCGCGGAGTGACGAATTCTTTGCCACCCCTTCAGATGTGGGTGGTGAAGAAAAAGAACTAATCTCTTATGTAGGGTCAGGTCTCCAGACGTGCTTAAGGCATCTGAAGAATTTGCTGGAGACCTGAACAGTGCCTGAAAGGACGCATGATAATCATGATGAACTGAACTCTCATTTCACACGTCCTCATACTGTTTATCTGTTCTACTGTTTAATGAAATTAATCTAATGATATTGATGTCATATTCTTCACTGATGAAGTATATGAGTTCGTAAGTTGCACTAATTCATCTGCAGGATGATCAACCCAAAGCCAATGAGTGGGTCCTTGATAGTGGATGTACAAATCACATGACTGGTGACAAGAATCTATTAATGGATGCTCCTTTATCACCGTCGCATCTGAAACATATCACCTTCGCTGACAAAGGCAAAAGTCAGGTATTGGGTCTAGGTAAGGTTGCGATCTCGAAGGATC
This sequence comes from Triticum aestivum, assembly GCF_018294505.1. Taxonomy (NCBI): domain Eukaryota; kingdom Viridiplantae; phylum Streptophyta; class Magnoliopsida; order Poales; family Poaceae; genus Triticum; species Triticum aestivum. The sequence goes on from NC_057795.1 coordinate 194,022,046, forward strand.
GACGCATGGACAAAGTCATGCTTGTCGAGTCCTTAGGATACAACCTCATGTCTGTCTCAATGCTTTGTGATCTCGATATGGTTGTTGTCTTGGGCAAATATCATCGCGTTGTGATCATGGAAGCTGACAATTCCGAAGTCTTCGAAGGCTTTAGGAGAGGAGACATGTACATTGTTGATTTCTCTACAGGACCACAACCGGCCATATTCCTACTTGCAAAAGCTTCAGAAGGCTAGCTATGGCATGGACGACTTGGTCATGCTGGCATGAGGAATTTGCACACGCTTGCGAAGAAGAAGCATGTCATTGACATTGAGAATGTCAAATTCCTCAAGGATCACTTATGCGGAGCCTGTGAAGCTGGAAAGATGACAAAGGCCAAGCATCTAGCGAAGACTATCATGACTACCACTCGACCATTTGAATTGCTTCATATGGATCTCTTCGGTCCTAATCATTATTCTGCTGTTACAAATGATGCATCTCTATATGGCTTTGTTATTGTTGATTATTATTCTCGTTACACATGGGTGCACATTGTCACTTACAAACATGAGGTGCAGGAAGTCTTCAAATGATTTTCCTCGAGGGCTTCAACCAACTTTGGTGTGAAGATCAAGCACATCAGAAGTGACAATGGGACTGAGTTCAAGAATTCTAGTCTTGATGACTATCTTGATGAACTTGGTATTGCTCATGAGTTATCTGCTCCTTATACTCCTCTGCAGAATGGTGTCATGGAGCGCAAGAACAGAATTCTTGTTGAGATGGCTCGCACTATGCTTGATGAATACAAGACACCTCGTCGGTTCTGGATTGAGGCTATTGATACTGCATGCCACATCATCAACAGAGTATATCTTCACAAATTCTTCAAGAAGACTGCTTATGAACTCCTCACTGACAAGAAACCCAATGTGAGTTACTTCAAAGTATTCGGTGCTAAATGTTGGATTAGAGATCCTCATCACAATTCTAAATTTGCACCGAAAGCACATGAGGGTTTTATGCTTGGTTATGGAAAGGACTCACACACCTAAAAAGTCTTCAACAACGTTCTTCACAAGGTTGTTGAAACTATAGATGTGCGGTTCGATGAAACTAATGGCTCGCAAAGAGAGCACCTACCTTCTGTGTTAGATGAACCAACACCTGAGGAATCTATCAAGTTCAAGGCTACTGAGGATGTCATTCCTACCGAAGAATCTGCTGAAGAATTCATTCCAAAACATGATGAACGTCGAGCCGGCGCACCTGAAGAAAATGGTGCTGAGGAAAATGCTCCTGAAGAAAATGCGGATCAAATTCCTTGAAGACAACCCGCTCATCCTCGCATTGCAAACGAAGTGCAAATCGAGAAGATCATCGATGACATTGAAGCACCAGGTCCTCTCACACGCTCAAAATCTTCACATATGTCTAACTTTTGTGGGCACTTTGCTTTTGTCTCTATCACAAAGCCCACTAAGGTAGATGAAGCATTTCTAGAGTCTGAGTGGATTCAAGCTATGCAAGAAGAATTACATCAGTTCAAGCTCAACAACGTCTGGGAACTGGTCAAACGTCCAGATCCTCGCAAGCACAACATTATTGGCACAAAGTGGATCTACCGCAACAAGCAAGATGAAAATGGCCTTGTGGTGAGGAATAAGGCACGGCTTGTAGCTCAAGGCGACACACAGGTTGAAGGAATTGACTTCGATGAAACTTTTGCACCTGTTGCTAGACTTGAGGCTATTCGCATATTACTTGCTTATGCTAACCATCATGATATTATTTTACAACAAATGGATGTGAAAAGTGCATTCCTTAATGGTAAGCTTGAGGAAGAAGTATATGTTTCTCAACCCCCAGGTTTTGAAGATCCAAAGCATCCTAAGAAAGTCTTCAGACTCAATAAGGCCCTGTATGGCTTCAAGCAGGCCCCTCGGGCGTGGTATGATACTTTGAAGGAATTCCTCATGAAGAAAGGCTTCAAACCCGGTTCACTCGACCCAACTCTTTTCACTAAATCTTATGATGGTGAATTGTTTGTGTGCCAAATTTATGTTGATGATATCATTTTTGGCTGTACTAACCAATGATACAGTGATGAATTTGCCTATATGATGAGTGAACAATATCAAATGTCTATGATGGGAGAATTGAAATTCCTTTTCGATCTTCAAATTCGTCAACAGTGCAATGGGATATTCATATCTCAGGAGAAATGCTTCAAGGACGTATTGAGGAAATTCGGCATGCAAGATTGCAAAGGGGTCAAAATTCCAATGCCCACAAATGTCCATCTATGCACTGATTAAAATGGTAAAGACTTCGATCAAAAGGTATACCGCTCCATGATTGGCTCTTTATTGTACCTATGTGCATCTAGGCCGGATATTATGCTTAGTGTTTGCATGTGTGCCCGATTTCAAGCTACACCGAAGGAATCACACCATAAGGCTGTGAAGCATATTCTTCGATATCTAGCTCACACACTAACACTTGGATTATGGTATCCCAAGAGCACTTCGTTTGATCTTATTGGATATTCAGACTCTGACTATGCTGGTGATCGTGTGGACCGCAAGTCAACGTCAGGCATATGCCATTTCCTCGGACGATCTTTGGTCTGTTGGTCCTCGAAGAAACAGAACTGCGTATCACTCTCCACTGCAGAAGCTGAGTACATTGCTGCTGGATCGTGCTGTGCTCAATTACTATGGATGAAGCAAACACTCAAGGACTATGGCGTTAACGTGAATAATGTGCCTCTCTACTGCGACAATGAGAGCGTGTCACGCCCAATATGTGACCCTATCCAAAAGGAACTCGAAGGTCCCACCAAGGATAGACCCGCATATTGAGATGCTTTTGCAAGGTGGATATCATTACATCAACATTACATAATATATGGGGATACATACAAAAGGCATACAATGCCACACATATACAACATCGTCATACATAAGAGCATCATCCGACTACGGATGAAACACAAACAGAAACTCAAACGACAACCACCCTGCTAGCCTAGGCTGCCGACCTGGAACCTATCCCCTGATCGAAGAAGAAGCAGAAGAAGAACTCCAAAACAAGTCAACATCGTTCTCGCGTCATGATCATCGCATAACCTGTACCTGCAACTGTTGTTGTAGTAATCTGTGAGCCACGAGGACTCAGCAATCCCATTACCATGGGTATCAAGACTAGCAAAGCTTAACGGGAAAGGAAGGGGTAAAATGGTGAGGTTGCAGCAGCGACTAAGCATATATGGTGGCTAACATACGCAAATAAGAGCGAGAAGAGAAGCAAAGGAACGGTCGTCAACTAGCAATGATCAAGAAGTGATCCTGAACTCCTACTTACGTCAAACATAACCCAGAAACCGTGTTCACTTCCCAGACTCCGCCGAAAAGAGACCATCACGGCTACACACGCGGTTGATGCGTTTTAATTCGGATCTGGTGTCAAGTTATCTACAACCGGACATTAACAAATTTCCATCTGCCTATAACCACAAGCACGGCTTTCGAAAGATTATACCCTGCAGGGGTGTCCCAACTTAGCCCATGATAAGCTCTCGCGATCAACGAAGGATATACCTTCTGCCAGGAAGACCCGATCAGACTCGGAATCCCGGTTTACAAGACATTTCGACAATGGTAAAACAAGACCAGCAAAGCCGCCTAGTGCACCGACAAATCCCGATAGGAGCTGCACATATCTCGTTCTCAGGGCAACACCGGATGAGACATCCTACGAGTAAAACCAGACCTCGAGTTTCCCCGAGGGGGCCCCGCAGTCTACTCTGTTCGGACCAACACTTAGACAAGCACTGACCCGGGGGGGGGGGGCTAAAATAAAGATGACCCTCGGGTTTGCCGACCCAAGGGAAAGGTATAGGTGGTGGTGAGGCAAATGGTAAAACCAAGGTTGGGCCTTGCTGGAGGAGTTTTATTCAAAGCAAACTGTCAAGGGGGTCCCATAAATCACCCGACCGCGTAAGGAACGCAAAATCCGGGAACATAACACCGGTATGCCAGAAACTAGGTCGGCAAGAGTGGAACAAAACACCAGGCAAAAGGCCGAGTCTTCCACCTTTTACCAAATATATAGATGCATTAATAATATAAGAGATATTGTGATATCCCAACCAACATCCTGACCACCATGGAGAAATCTTCAACTTCACCTGCAACTAGCAACGCTATAAGAGGGGCTGAGCAAAAGCGGTAACATAGCCAAACAACGGTTTGCATAGGAAAGGTGTCAAAGGTTAGAGGTTCATGGCAATTTGGGATGGCTTGATAAACAGGTAATAGGTAGCGCAGCATAGCGATAGAATGAAGCAACTGGCATAGCAATGATAGTAGTGAGATCCAGGGTAGCAGTCATCTTGCCTGAAATCCCGCAAGGAAGAAGAATGAGTCCATGAAGAAGAAGAACGGATGAAGCCGAACCAAGCGTACACGAACGAATCCTCACGATCGCAACAAAATAGGAACTATCGAAAAGAAGCACACAACATAGTAAACACACCACACATGAACAAGGCATGACGCACAACAAAGCATGATGCAAGACAAGACTACATGAAGCTACTCATGGCAAGAGATGATGCAAATAAGAGCAACACATCAAGGCAAGTTTAAATGAGGCCGGGAACAACATATAACAATTCCGGTAAGTCCTCATATGCAAATTTCGAAGTTGGTCCAGATCTGAATAAACCTTATGTTCAAGTTGTTAAACAACAAGTTAAGATGCACAAAGATGATCTACACCAGATTCTAGTCAAGATACATATAAAGTTCATTTAGTTCGGAGCTACGGCCTAGAAGATATGAGCAAAACAAGTTAAACATAGCATTGATGCGAAATGCACCCAAACATCAAGAAAACACCTCAAAACATGGATGCAACATGATAATATGAAACTACATGCAATTCTAAGCAAGTTTCATATAGAGCACACTCAAAACGGAGCAACGGTTCAACACACACACACACTATACAAGTTATAGCAACAATCTGTCCAAAATAGCAACTAGGCATATTGCAAGCATCAAAACAACATGCTACAGCACCTCAATAAGAAAACAAAAGACATGGGCATGATGTACAGGTAAAGCATTGCAAAACATGAACACTGAGCTATCTCCAGAAATCACTAGAACATGCTCCAACACACATGGTAAGATTGCAAACAATAACAATTCAGACTTTGGAGAAAATAACATCAGGTTGCAATGTTTAGAGCTATCAAACAACATGTTACCGGAACTTATAATAGCAAAACAAGACATGGCATGATTCTACTCAAAGCATAAATCAAAAGTCCCTTAGTGACCATGAGCCAAAAAGGACCAGAAGATATGATAGCACCCACGTAAACATAGCAAGTTATAATACAGATTCAAACATGACAGAAACAGAATTATGAAGGCATGTAGATGAACTTGTTACACTCACTACAGAGCAATACATGGCATGGCAAGGCACCCAACAGTAAGAAGACATGTTTGTGAAGCTAATCGTGGCAATAGTAAGTTCATAGGGTACATGGATCACTAGGAAAACACATGGCAACAACTGAACTTAATGTTAACAGGCTGACAGCAACATTATCAAGCAACTTTGGAGCAAGATATGAACAAGCTACAGCAAGCTATAAATGCAACCAGGGGCATGAATGGATATAGCATGACATGTAGAACAAAACATATTTAGTGATCATCTCCAGATTATGCATAGAATGACTAGTAGCAACATGTTTATATAGCATCCCGAAATAACAGATTCAGCCTAGCAAATCAGCAACATCATGTACCCTACTTAACAGGCTTGAATCACTCACCACAAGTCATTTCATGACAAGATAAGCATAGCATCATCAAGAAGACATGTTTGTGAAACGAACCAAGTCAAGAACAAGTTCATAGCATGCAAGGATCAACTATAGCAACCTTGGCAAAATTGAATAACGTGTAAACAATCTGCCAGGAAACATTTTGAAGCAAAAGTAGAGCATGAAAATGACATGCTAGACTACTCCATAATTGCAACCAAGGGCATGAATGGATATACAATAACCATATGTTCAAAACATCCTTACTGAAGTATCTCAAAATATGCATGGATCTCTCTGTAGCAACAAGTTTACATGGCATCAAAATAACAGGAGAACAGGGACTGAAATCAGCAACATCACGATACCTAGTTTGCATGCTTGTGCTAGTCACCACAGAGATCACAAAAATACATGGTAAGCACCTCTGTAAAGAAGACATGGCATAGATCAAAACACATGTAGACATCAACATCATAGGATGCACACATCAATCATGGCAAAAATGACAAAAGAGCTCGTTCTGCTAACAGACAGCAGATAACATCATGAAGCATCCTTTCAACGATGATTCCGGCATCAAGATGAGCTCAAATGAATATGATGCAATGGAACAAAATGATGTACTCATTGAGACGAACAATTTGACATATTACATACATGAAACGGAGCTACGGATGCAGAGATACAACAGGTCAAACATGGCATGATAATTACACAGATTCGGGGACTTAGAGAAATTTCAGAGGGGGAAAAGTCAACCTCAGGCAGCACGGATTCCGAGGCAAGGCCGGATCTCGCCGGAGAACGGCCAGAGATGGCCACGGGACGACGGCAGGACAACGCGGGTGGCGCGGATCGGGGCCGGGGAGGCCGGATCCGGCGGAGGAGCGGCCGGACCGGGCGCTCCGGAGGAGGAGGAGGCCGGCGGCGCCGGCGCGAGCTCCGGGCGGCGGGGCCGCGGCGCCGGGAGGAGCTGGGCGGAGAGGGGCCGCGGGGCCTCGGGGCGCCTCGGGGCGGCGGCGCTCGGGGTCGGGCGCCTCGGCCGGAGGGCGCGGCGAGGTGGCGGAGGGCGGTGCCGGTGGCACGGCGGCGACAAAGGCGGCGGGGCAGGCGCGGGCATGGCGGCGACCGGGCTGGGCGGCGGCGCAGCCTGGCGGCGGCGGGCGCGGAGCGGGCCTGCGCCGGCCCCGGATGGGCTCCGCGGGCCACGGCGGCGGGGAGGAGAGAGAGGCGCGGGCTATGAGGTGGCAGATCCTGGTTCGCCGGCGGGCGGCGGCTGGACATGTCCGGTCCGATCCGGACGTGTCCGGCGGTGGAGAGGACAGGGCTAGGGTTTCGTCTGCGAAATTTCGGGGGAGGTGCAAATATATAGGTAGAGGGAGCTAGGAGAGTCCAAATGAGGAGCGGTTTTCGGCCACGCGATCGTGATCGAACGACCGAGAGCATGGAGGGGAGTTAGATGGGTTTTGATCCACTTTGGAAGGGGTGTTGGGCTGCAAAGAGAGAGGGGGCTTCGGGCTACGCGGTTAACCGTTGGAGTACCAAACGACCTCCAAATGGCACGAAACTTGATAGGCGGTCTACCGGTGGTATACCAAGGCCGCTTGGCAAACCTCGGGCCATTCCGAGAAAGTTTAATACCCGCACATGAAACAAGGTCTGAGAGGGGGCGTCGGGCGCGCGAGAGAGATCCGGACTCCGAACGGACAACAGAGAGAACTGGGAGAACCCGAACGGATGCAAGTTTCGAAAAACATGCAGATGAAATGCAGATGATGACATGGAAAAATGCAACACGCAAGCAAATGACATGGAAACAACGACGAATAACTGGCAGACACCTGGCGCATCGAAACCGGGGCGTTACAACACTCCTCCACTAACAAGAGATCTCGTCCCGAGATCTTAGGACCAAGACGGAAGAGAAAAGGGATGAGGTGAAACAAGAACTCAAGAGAAGAAGCAAAGAATCGAGAGCACTCGAGAAGAAGAGAGGAACGACGAGAATGACGAGAATCGAAAGCTCACGGAACCATATAGACTATGAAAGCACTCCGGTTAGAACGAGATAAGAAACGAATAAGACCGAAAAGATTTAGGCAGCACTCTGGCTGAAAATGGAAGGATTAGAACATGAACTTCACAAGATGGAATGATACTTGATGAAGACATGACACAAAACCTCCGGAAAGAATTGAAATAGAATGGAATGAAATGAACTTAGAAGGAAGGACTGAATGGAGTTGTTGAGAAAATAAACAACGAAAGAATAAGCTTGTCGTGGACTTATGGATAACATCTCAAAATTATGAGGTGATCGCCGACCACAAACGGAAAAGATTAAATATCTGAGAAGAACGGAGAAATGCAACACTCCACTTCAAAAGAATACGGAGAATTAGTTGCACTTTGAGACGCGAGAAGAAAGGATACTTGAACTCCACCAACAAAATCTTGATGAACTCTTGAAGAAAAGATCAAATAATGAAGAACCACCATGAAGAACTCTGGTAACCAAAAGGAAGATGAGATAGAGTGAAGGAAGAAAGAATAAGACTAAAGCCTTGCGGTGATTTAGATGGAGGTTCCGACGAAAAGGCCAAGGAAAATTGAACTCCAGGAAAAGAAAATATGAAAACACTTGGAACTAGAATTTATTCATCAATAACAAACTCTGGAGGAAGGGATTAATCACTTTGAGGAAATAAGAATAAGATTTATTGTATGCTTATCCTTCATCAAATTAAATTGATGACAAACTATGGATTTTGCATACTACTTATTCTCGTTGGAAAAAGGATTGAGAAGTGACATATCGCAAACTTGAGAAGGTCTTCATGAACCACCGGTAGGATTGAAAAGAACGAAAGGATTAAAATGATATTCAAGGAAAAAGAATCTTGAACAAACCACCGTAAGAATTCGAAAATGACTGACGAAAGAGGATGAATCACCGGGAAGAATTAGAGGAACAAATATGCTAAAGAGGATATAGATTCAGAAGAATAAAAGGATCATGAGCTGATTAAAGAATACTTGACAGATGCACCGGGATAACTGGACAACGGTAGCTGAAATGTGAGGACGAAGAAATCTTCTGGAACGATTGCCTCCGAATGAAAAAAATGAAAACAACTCATGAAATGCTCCGGATGGTTGAGAAAAGAATATCTGACAAACGGAATAATTCGAGAGGATGATATGAAAAACTCTTCTTCGATCTTCAAAGCTGAGAAAGACGACGAGAAACACCACCGAAATTACTGAGATACTCCGGGAGAATGAAAAGCGAAGAGGTTGAGGCAACAAAGGAAAATGATTTGAAATAGATCTTGGAAAAGCATCTGACTGATGAAATTCATTCTTACGTCACACTTGAAAAGAATTGAGAATCACTCGAGGGGAATTAGAAGAGTCAGGTAAGATCCTGGAAAAAGACCTGTGGGTTAGGGCCCACTAAAGAGATAACACCGTTGAAAAGGATTGTTGAACAGATAAATGAAGCACCAGAACAATTGAAATATTTGAATGAGGTGACAACCTCGAATTAATTCAAACACAGACGAATCTGCTGAGATGTCTTGAACACTCCGGAAGGATAAACTGGCGAGAGACGAACGAGCAGGGAAAAACACTTAATCCAAGGAAAAGAATGTGATCAACCCGAAAAAAAAACTTGAATTGAATCCACCGGAGAAGATAAAGAGATGAAGAATGACGAACAAGACGAGAATTCACCGGTTGAAATAATTGACGAAAGACTGAAGAGGCTCCACACGAATGAAATAGATGGTCGAGAGAGAGTCAAACTCCGGGAAGAAAAGGGTGGGAGGGCGGGAAAACAAAGGCAACTTGGAAGGGGAAACCGACGAATAACTTCAAGAGGAAACACCGGTTGAAATCATTGAGGAAAGAAAGCAAAGACTTCGCACGAGTAGGATGGAAACTCGATTACGGACTCCGGTTCCGAGAAGAAGAAGGGGTGGGCGGGTGGGAAAAGAAAACAACTGAGGATTGAACTCAAAGATGAAGAGGCTCGAGTCGACTTGACGAGAAATGCACCGGATGAAAAGAGTTGAGGAACCAACGATCGGAAAACCAACTGCGTGATCCTAAAGAAAAATTTTGAAGGGAAGAGAAGTAATTCAAAACACCTACATCAAGATTCCTCACCAGAGCGACGAAGCGACTGAGAGTAAAAAGAATTCCTACTCTGAGATACAACTAGACTCTGAAAAACAGTTTTCTTCTAGACTCAACAACGGCCAAACTACACGATCAATCAAGGGGGCTCCTAGGGTCGGTCGAGGCTCTAATACCAACTTGTCACGCCCAATATGCGACCCTATCCAAAAGGAACTCGAAGGTCCCACCAAGGATAGACTCGCATATTGAGACGCTTTTGCAAGGTGGATATCATTACATCAACATTACATAATATATGGGGATACATACAAAAGGCATACAATGCCACACATATACAACATTGTCATACATAAGAGCATCATCCGACTACGGATGAAACACAAACAGAAACTCAAATGACAACCACCCTGCTAGCCCAGGCTGCCGACCTGGAACCTATCCCCTGATCAAAGAAGAAGCAGAAGAAGAACTCCAAAACAAGTCAACATCGTTCTCGCGTCACGATCATCGCATAACCTATACCTACAACTGTTGTTGTAGTAATCTGTGAGCCACAAGGACTCAGCAATCCCATTACCATGGGTATCAAGACTAGAAAAGCTTAACAGGAAAGGAAGGGGTAAAATGGTGAGGTTGCAGCAGCGACTAAGCATATATGGTGGCTAACATACGCAAATAAGAGCGAGAAGAGAAGCAAAGGAACGGTCGTCAACTAGCAATGATCAAGAAGTGATCCTGAACTCCTACTTACGTCAAACATAACCCAGAAACCGTATTCACTTCCCGGACTCCGCCGAAAAGAGACCATCACGGCTACACACGCGATTGATGCGTTTTGATTCGGATCTGGTGTCAAGTTATCTACAACCAGACATTAACAAATTCCCATCTGCCTATAACCGCAGGCACGGCTTTCGAAAGATTATACCCTGCAGGGGTGTCCCAACTTAGCCCATGATAAGCTCTCGCGATCAACGAAGGATATACCTTCTCCCAGGAAGACCCAATCAGACTCGGAATCCCGGTTTACAAGACATTTCGACAATGGTAAAACAAGACCAGCAAAGCCGCCCGGTGCACCGACAAATCCCGATAGGAGCTGCACATATCTCGTTCTCAGGGCAACACCGGATGAGACATCCTACGAGTAAAACCAGACCTCGAGTTTCCCCGAGGGGGCCCCGCAGTCTACTCGGTTCGGACCAACACTTAGACAAGCACTGGCCCGGGGGGGCTAAAATAAAGATGACCCTCGGGTTGGCCGACCCAAGGGAAAGGTATAGGTGGTGGTGAGGCAAATTGTAAAACCAAGGTTGGGCCTTGCTGGAGGAGTTTTATTCAAAACGAACTGTCAAGGGGGTCCCATAAATCACCCGACCGCGTAAGGAACGCAAAATCCGGGAACATAACACCGGTATGACGGAAACTAGGTCGGCAAGAGTGGAACAAAACACCAGGCAAAAGGCCGAGTCTTCCACCCTTTACCAAATATATAGATGCATTAATAATATAAGAGATATTGTGATATCCCAACCAACATCCTGACCACCATGGAGAAATCTTCAACTTCACCTGCAACTAGCAACGCTATAAGAGGGGCTGAGCAAAAGCGGTAACATAGCCAAACAACGGTTTGCATAGGAAAGGTGTCAAAGGTTAGAGGTTCATGGCAATTTGGGATGGCTTGATAAACAGGTAATAGGTAGCGCAGCATAGCGATAGAATGAAGCAACTGGCATAGCAATGATAGTAGTGAGATCCAGGGTAGCAGTCATCTTGCCTGAAATCCCGCAAGGAAGAAGAACGAGTGCATGAAGAAGACGAACGGATGAAGCCGAACCAAGCGTACACGAACGAATCCTCACGATCGCAACAAAATAGGAACTATCGAAAAGAAGCACACAACATAGTAAACACACCACACATGAACAAGGCATGACGCACAACAAAGCATGATGCAAGACAAGACTACATGAAGCTACTCATGGCAAGAGATGATGCAAACAAGAGCAACACATCAAGGCAAGTTTAAATGAGGCCGGGAACAACATATAACAATTCCGGTAAGTCCTCATATGCAAATTTCGAAGTTGGTCCAGATCTGAATAAACCTTATGTTCAAGTTGTTAAACAACAAGTTAAGATGCACAAAGATGATCTACACCAGATTCTAGTCAAGATACATATAAAGTTCATTTAGTTCGGAGGTACGGCCTAGAAGATATGAGCAAAACAAGTTAAACATGACATTGATGCGAAATGCACCCAAACATCAAGAAAACACCTCAAAACATGGATGCAACATGATAATATGAAACTACATGCAGTTCTAAGCAAGTTTTATATAGAGCGCACTCAAAACGGAGCAACGGTTCAACACACACAAACTATACAAGTTATAGCAACAATCTGTCCAAAACAGCAACTAGGCATATTGCAAGCATCAAAACAACATGCTACAGCACCTCAATAAGAAAACAAAAGGCATGGGCATGATGTACAGGTCAAGCATTACAAAACATGAACACTGAGCTATCTCCAGAAATCACTAGAACATGCTCAAACACACATGGTAAGATTGCAAACAATAACAATTCAGACTTTGCAGAAAATAACATCAGGTTGCAATGTTTAGAGCTATCAAACAACATGTTACAGGAACTTATAATAGCAAAACAAGACATGGCATGATTCTACTCAAAGCATAGATCAAAAGTCCCTTAGTGACCATGAGCCAAAAAGGACCAGAAGATATGATGGCACCCACGTAAACATAGCAAGTTATAATACAGATTCAAACATGGCAGAAACAGAATTATGAAGGCATGTAGATGAGCTTGTTACACTCACTACAGAGCAATACATGGCATGGCAGGGCACCCAACAGTAAGAAGACATGTTTGTGAAGCTAAGCATGGCAATACTAAGTTCATAGGGTACATGGATCACTAGGAAAACACATGGCAACAACTGAACTTAATGGTAACAGGCTGACAGCAACATTATCAAGCAACTTTGGAGCAAGATATGAACAAGCTACAGCAAGCTATAAATGCATCCAGGGGCATGAATGGATATAGCATGACATGTAGAACAAAACATATTTAGTGATCATCTCCAGATTACGCATAGAATGACTAGTAGCAACATGTTTATATAGCATCACGAAATAACAGATTCAGCCTAGCAAATCAGCAACATCACAATGCCTAGTTTGCATGCTTGTGCTAGTCACCATAGAGATCACAAAAATACATGGTAAACACCTCTGTAAAGAAGACATGGTATAGATCAAAACACATGTAGACATCAACCTCATAGGATGCACACATCAATCATGGCAAAAATGACAAAAGAGCTCGTTCTGTTAACAGACAACAGATAACATCATGAAGCACTATTTCAATGATGATTCAGGCATCAAGATGAGCTCAAATGAATATGATGCAATGGAATGAAATGATGTACTCGTTGAGGCGAACAATTTGACATATTACACACACGAAACTGAGCTACGGATGCAGAGATACAATAGTTCAAACATGGCATGATAATTACACAGATTCGGGGACTTAGAGAAATTTTAGAGGGGGAAAAGTCAACCTCAGGCAGCACGGATTCTGAGGCAGGGCCGGATCTCGCCGGAGAACGGCCGGAGATGGCCGCGGGACGATGGCAGGACGACGCGGGCGGCGCGGATCGGGGCCGGGGAGGCCGGATCCGGCGGAGGAGCGGCCGGACCGGGCGCTCCGGCGGAGGAGGAGGCCGGCGGCGCCGGCGTGAGCTCCGGGCGGCGGGGCCACGGCGCCGGGCAGGGCCGTCGGGGCGGCGGCGGGAGGAGCTGGGCGGAGAGGGGCCGCGGAGGGCGCGGGGGCTCGGGGCGCCTCGGGGCGGCGGCGCTCGGGGTCGTGCGCCTTGGCCGGAGGGCGCGGCGAGGCGGCGGAGGGCGGTGCCGGCGACACGGCGGCGACGAAGGCGGCGGGGCAGGCGCGGGCACGGCAGCGGCCGGGCTGGGCGGCGGCGCAGCCAGGCGGCGGCGGGCGTTGAGCGGGCCCGCGCGGGCCCCGGATGGGCTCCGCGGGCCGCGCGGCGGGGAGGAGAGAGAGAGACGCGGGCGATGATGTGGCAGATCCTGGTTCGCCGGTGGGCGGCGGCTAGACATCTACGGTCCGATCCGGACGTGTCCGGTTGCGGAGAGGAGCGAGGGTAGGGTTTCATCTGCGAAATTTCAGGGGAGGTGCAAATATATAGGTAGAGGGAGCTAGGAGAGTCCAAATGAGGAGCGGTTTTCGGCCACGCGACCGTGATCGAACGACTGAGAGCATGGAGGGGAGTTAGATGGGTTTTGGGCCACTTTGGAAGGGGTGTTGGGCTGCAAAGAGAGAGGGGGCTTCGGGCTACGCGGTTAACCGTTGGAGTACCAAACGACCTCCAAATGGCACGAAACTTGACAGGCGGTCTACCGGTGGTATACCAAGGCCGCTTGGCAAACCTCGGGCCATTCCGAGAAAGTTTAATACCCTCACATGAAACAAGGTCTGAGAGGGGGCGACGGGTGCGCGAGAGAGATCCGGACTCCGAACGGACAACAGAGACAACCGGGAGAACCCGAACGGATGCAAGTTTCGAAAAACATGCAGATGAAATGCAGATGATGACATGGAAAAATGCAACATGCAAGCAAATGACATGGCAACAACGACGAATAACTGGCAGACACCTGGCGCATCGAAACTGGGGCGTTACAGAGTGCTATCAAGATTGCTCATAACCCAGTTCAGCACTCGAAGACCAAGCACATCCAGATTCGTCATCATTTTCTTCGTGATCATGTGTTGAAGGGCGACATCTCCATCAACCATGTTAGCACTGAAGACCAGCTGGCCAATATCTTCACTAAGCCCTTGGATGAGAAGAGATTTAGCAAGTTGCGGTGTAAGCTAAATATCCTAGAATCTTCAAATGTTCTCTGAAATGGACACACATCCTAACACTTATATTGACTTGATGACTTAGATGCGCAATACATGAAGTAATGTTTTTCTTCAATCAATGAAGACTAACCCTCTAAGTGTGAAGAAAGTAATGAAGAAATTGATTCTCAGAGCCCTACAACAGGTGTACGCGGTGTCTGAAATCAGCTTTCTTATACAGTAGTATTTGAATATATTTCAGACACCGCGTACAACTGTTGTAGGGCCCTACAACATTCACTTATTGCTAATTCTTCAAGTTGATTTCTTCTGCTAAGTGAATGTGATCGGACCTTTCCCCCTCCGTGCTAAACTCAACCTAGTCTGTTCACAAATTCTTCGTGTGCGTTCTATTTGAAACTCGTTCAAAATCTTCACTGTGTCCTTGACAGCTGAAGAAAATTGCGAACGGAACTTTTAACTTATCTTATCTGAATTTTCGGCTTTGCCGCTCAAACCGTTCCGCATCCCACGACAATACTTATCTATTCACCCACGATCCTACTCGGTCGCCACCTCTCAGTACGTGGTTGACACATGTCAAGCGAATGAAAAGGGCCAGGGGCACGTTCATACAATTTCCTCGGACATACAGTTTTTCACTCCCACTATAAATACCCCTACCTCTTCCTCACTTCGTTTTTACTCCGCTCGCTCTCACTCCCGCTCGAGCTTCCCAAACCCTAGTGTCGCCGCTACTTCATCGTCGCCGGTGAGGAAGAGCTTCACTGCCTCGACCTCGTTGTCGTCGTACTCGCGCCAGTTGCGGAGTTCTTCACTCCGCCGCCACCATAGTCGTCTTCCTCTGCCAAGTTAGGGCGTGGAAGATCTGAACTGACGAACTTCACATCCACACTTCCCAGTTCGTCGTGTTCTTCAACTCGGGTAATTAAAAGTTGCTTTTACTGCCCTCTTTGATTCATATGTTTTCTTGAAAATCTTCAAAGGTGTTTTTTCTTCAAATCTTCACACACATGAACACCTCACATGTCATTTGCTCTTGATTCGTTTCTCTAAGCAATAATTTTCTTCAAGATTCCTCAATTGTGTGGATTTTCAATCTATACAACTCTGGAACCTAAGACAAAGAACGCTTAGTGAAATTCCTCAAGACTCATCTGGTCAAATTCCTCAAACCTATTCTTTTTGAAAAACCTTCTGAGAACGCATATGACCTCTCCAAATCCTTGCAACCATACTCTGTTCACATCTATAAATCTCCATTGCTGAATCACTAGGTTCTCATAAACTTAACTCATTTGCAGCGTTCCTCGAAGAAAAGTTGCACACCTCTTCAGAAACTTCAGTTGTTCATATTCCTCAGCTGAAGAAAATGGCTGAAGGTAAGAAGCCACAGAAGGGTGGAAAGAGGCTTGAGGTCAATACTACTTTCGAAATCCCTGAGGACATTTATGCTGGATATTGCACTCCTAACGAGGCCAAATTTGGCAAGGACGACAAAAATCAGCGCAAGATGCGCATACAAAGGATAGAGAGGAGATGGGCACAGGAATGGAGGGAGTACAGGTATGTTACTCCCAAGTATATGAAGAAATTCGCACTCAACCCTCCATGCTCAAGACCTCCATTAGCACCAGGCCAAGTGGCAGATCCCACCAGCCTCAAGCGCGGTGAGGACTATGCTGATGAATGGGCAAAGCGCCAGGCCAAACTGGCCAAGCAAGCAAAGGAAGCAGTGAGGAAATTCAATGCAGACTCTGTTGCTGCTGCTGCTACCGCTGCTGAGGCCTCTGCTAGTAAGCCGAAGAAGGCGATGCCTAAGAAGCCTGCGCATAAGTCAAGTGCTTCTCCCTCAATGCCCTCATGGCCAAGTTCCTCAGCAATGCCCTCAAGGCCAGATTCTTCAAAGCCCTCACAGCCAATTCCTCAAACTGCTCCTCCTCCGTCAAAGTCCTCAACTCCTCCGACAAAGTCTTCAGCTGCTCCGACCAAATCCTCTGCACATGTGCATCTCGCAATGTTCCAAAGGACCACAGGCATCTCAATTGCCTCAGGAGCATCTGCAAGTTCCTCAGCTGGCCCCTCTCTGCTGAAGACTAAGGCCACTGCTGGACGAGGCCTTCGACCAAGTCCTCACAAGAAGCAGATCGCCTTCCAAGTGCCCTTTGATGACGATGAGGCTGATGATGAAGAACTTGCCGAAATCATCAGAGACAGGCAGGCCAGGGCCACTAGAGCCAAAGACAGCAATGTGCCACTGCTATTGGATCCAAAGTTGATCCTCGACTTCATTGACCTATGGCACAAGGACCCTAACACGCCTTTGCTGGAGATGAACCTCACACCTGGTCAAAGTCATGTTCTGACTGCCTTCATTGAGGAAGAAAGGTGGAAATTTGAAGAAGGCAGAAGGCTGAAGAAAGCACAGTACAAGAAGCAGCGCTACCTCAAGGACAATGTCCTCACTCTTACCCCTGATCAACTCGTTGCCTTGCAAGCTGAAATCAAGCAACTGAGTGATGAATTCAATCGCTACTATGCTGATTGGAAGGGCGCCAAGGTTTGGTTCGTCAATCTGACGAAGAACTTCACTTCAAGTGTTGCTGCTCCTGTGCATATTGAAGTTACTCCGACTGAAGCATCTACTCAGCCCACTGAAGAACATGCCAGCATTGCTGATGACAATCAGGCTGCTGAAGAAAATGAGAGAACCAGGGCTGATGACTGCATTCCAGGCGCTGAAGAAATTGCCAGGGCACTACTAGTGGTGCGCCTGAAGAAAATGAAGAAGTCAGGGCAACTGCATCAGTTGTGCCTGAAGAAACTGAACCAAAGTCCTCTGCACCTCCTACGCCTACACCAACTCCGATCCTTCCATCTGCATTAGATGCAAAGAAGACCAAGGCTGCAGAGCGTGCATCTGTGAAGAAAAGGAAGGCATCAACTTCATCAAATTCTTAGCTCCAAAGAAGGTGAAGCCTTTGACAAGCTCATTCACAACCCAATTGATGTCGTTCCTGTCTCATTCATGCCATCAAAGGACCTTGTTCCTTTTGGTGAAGATTATGTGATTCCGAGCGAATAAGATGAAGAGAATCCTTCTGCTGCTTCGTCAGAGCAGTTGGATGAAGAAATTGAAGTGGATGAAATCCCTTCAACACCAGTTATCTCATCGCCTATGCCTCAGTTCACTGCTGAAGAGGCCGGCGTTGAAGAAATGGAAGATGAGGATGTGGACATTGGCTGTACCACACCTGTGCTAAATGATGACTTTTGGGAAAGTCAGCACCCCAACTCTCCAATGTTCACTCCACTTCAAGCAATTCCTCAGTCCCCTACTGCTACTGAAGTACAAATGTGATATGAAGAACCTCATGCAACCCCGTCTGTTCATGAAGAAATTCCGGCCACTAGTGCTGAAGAAATTGTAAATGAAGAATTGAAGACCCAGGCTGCAGCTGAAGAAGAGCCTGAAATTCCTCAGTCTGTGGATCCTGAGATTGTGATTCCTGAGGTGGTGATGCAATTGACTGACACTCCTCAGCCCAAGCCAAAGGATCCCTTCTCAAAGAAGCAAAAATTCAATCTGATGATTTCTCTGGCGAGCATGTGTTCTTCACTGATTTCAACCCTTATGACAATGCTCGTCTTAGAAAGAAGCATTTCTGGACTGCCAGCCAAGCTAACTTCTATTCTTCACTGTTGTTCAATAAGGACAGAGTCTTCGACCATGAGCATATTCCTCACGTGGACAGGGAATCAATGCCTTGCTTCTCTCAAGTCCTTAGTATGCTTCGTGATGTAGGATTGCTCAACTTTTGCTCAGACATAGTTGACTGGAATGAAGAGCTCATGCTTGAGTTCTATGCAACGCTGCATATCACAGGTAATGCTGATGACATCAACTCTTGGGTGTTGGACTGGATGACCGAAAACACTCACGACAAGGCACCGGCCTCTGAATTGCTTCGAGCCCTGCCAATCAGTCCTCCACCTGACGGTGCTTGTTGTCTGTACGATGAGCCTGAACTCACTACTCATTACATGCAAGTGCTCATGAAGCCTCTAAAGCCTGGTCAAGCCCCAAGGACCAAATTCCTCATGAAGGAATTGATGTATGTGCCAAGAACCATCTATCGCATTCTGACGAAGACTATGAGTCATGTCAAAGGCCATGACTCATCCGATGAGGAAATTATTGGGATGATGAAGAATATGCTATTCAACATCATGCATGGCATCCCTATAAATTATCATGATTTCTTCATGAGGACTCTGGCAAATGTTGCACTTTCCCCGTTTGAGTTGAAGCCTTATGCTCCTTGGATTATGAGATTCCTCAGAATAAGGTCTTCACTCAACTACAAAGCTGACTTTCAGAATCACCTCAGCTACTTGCCCCCGATTGAAGTCCTCAAGCGGACATATTCCTTAGCTGATGAGAAGGGCAAGGCACCAGCTGTTATCAATGAGGGTATTCGTCCATTGGATGGTCAGTTCCGCAAAGCTGCATCTTATTCCACCAATGATGACTCTGCCACTCATGATTCTGCTACCAATGCATCCAAGCCAAATCCTCAAGCCATTGCTCCTCGTGTGATGACTGACCGTGAGCTGCTTCTTAGTCTTCACCAGAAGGTGGATCGAAACCACAAATGGGTTAAGCATCAGTTTGGCTCTATTCTTCACAACATGACTTCTACACATAATGAAGTGAAGAAAAACCATTACTACCTCCATGAAGATTTTGATCGGACCTGGGCTATTCTGTCACATCTCTATGGTGAAGAAGATCTGAAGCAAATGGGCTACAAGGAAGATTTTGACTGGTCTGCTCCTCCACCGAAGAAATTCAAGAAGGTCAAGGTTCCTTCCTTGGTCGCCAGTTCATATTCATCATCACGCGACACGGACGAGTTCGAAGACTTGGACAACACTGCGGCAGTCCCTACAACGACTCAAGACCCCAACAATGCTGGCGCTCCTCCATCATCATGATTTTATTCAGGGGCGTTAGTCCTGATTTTTCAACCCTTTTGGTCATTCGATGACAAAGGGGGAGAAATTTGAGTTAGTCTTCAAGCGGGTCTATCTTATACGGGCGTTTTTTTCTAAGTTACAACTCTCGTTCTTTTAATGACTTTGCTGGATTGAGTTGTAATCTTAAACTCTACGGTGGTCTGATACTTTTGCTGAGTTCTTCTGCATGCTTATTCCTCATTAATGTTAATGCACGCATGCTGAATTACATCAGTCACCATATTTCATCATGCATTTCAAATTCTTCATATTATATGTCAAATGCGTGTATGAATTACAAGATATAGGGGGAGATCTCCATGATTATACTCTTCAAGTGTGCATTGCTTCAAAAGCAAATTCCTCACTATGCACATCTTCAGGGGGAGTTCTTCTATATCTTGCAATCAAATTCCTCAACATCAGTATTTACACTTCATATATTTATCCCGTTGAAAACTTAACCTATATTGTCATCAATCACCAAAAAGGGGGAGATTGTAATTGCATCTAGTGCCCCTTAGTGATTTTGGTGTATTGAAGAATTATAGGTTAAGGGACTGATGCGTTTGTGAGTGTACACAGGTCTATAAGTCTATGAGGAGTTTGATATTTACAGAGAAAGTCGACCCCTAAAAATGAAGTTCTTCAACTAAAGACTTTGGATTTCTGAAGACTTTTTGAAGACTTTGAAGATGAAGAAATTGGTGTGACCTTGAAGACTTGGCAATCATTCGAGGAACATGAAGCGTGAAGACTTTTGTTTTTATAGTTTCATTTTCTCTTTCTTGAGTCATAGGAAACACCGTACTGTTAAAGGGGGTCGAGGAAATACTAAGGAAAAATTTCCAAGTGATGCTCAACTCAAAATCCTACACCTACCAATCCCTTCGAGTGAAGCCATTGGAAATCTCATACAGTTCAGTCATATTCTTCAGTGACAGAGACGAAGTTCTTCTGGTCTCTGAGGAATTTGTTATGACTGAGGAGTTAGGAATTCGCTAGTGCGGATTAACTACACAGTGAGGAACATGATGGCCCTGACGAGTTTGAGAGTCAAAATTCCGAATGTTGCTGTGCTATGCGCCAGCTGTCCCAAAATATCTACCCACCTAACGGTCATATCATTGAAGGGCATTTATGTCTTATCATGTTGGGCTGCTCCCTAGGCTATAAATATCTGCCCCCTACAACCACTAGCTGGTTGGCTGCTCCGAGAGAAACTGACACTTGTCATTTGAGAGCATCCCATCCTCTGAGGACTTTGAGCGAAAATCATCAAGTGAGGAAAACCCAAACCCAACACACCTACAAACCCAAAGTGATTGAGCATCACTGAAGATATTGATCCTGCATGGATCTGACGCTTATTACCTTTGAAGATTGTGCTTCTTCCAGACGGTTAGGCGTCATGGTTTAGAGCATCCAAGAGGAATTGTGGATTGCCGAGTGACCTAGTCTGTGAAGGTCTGGAAGTCACCTGAAGACTTACCACGAGTGATTGGGCAAGGTCTATGTGACCTTAGCTCAAGGAGAATACGGTGAGGACTGTGTGTCCGGGACTATGTGTCCTCGAGTTTAGATACTCAGCCGCTCCAACCAGACGTACAACTGAGACAGAAGTTGGCACTAGTCTACCAAATCATTGTCTTCACCAAGCTTACTAGTTCTATTTCCTCAACTCTTTCATTTCCTCAGTTCTGTTGTTGTGTGCTTGTTCATACCTGTTTGAAGACTTTGACTGAAGACTTTCTCAATTTCCTCAGTTCAATTTCTTCAGTCTGTCCGTCTTCTTTCTGTGTTATCCTCTGCTTACGCTTTCTGTACTATGTGCTTGTCTTCATTTCATCATGATGACGATGCTTGTGTTCTGCTATGTTTACATCCGAGTACTTATTCCGCTGCAAGTAATTCTTCGCTAAGGAATTTCCTCACCAACAAATTCCTCAGTGAAGAATTCATAAAAATCGCCTATTCACCCCCCCCCCTCTAGTCGATATAACGCACTTTCAAGCTTCCTCATCTAAAGCAAATCTGCAAATTGGGCAAGAAGCAAGCTTGAATAAGAAGAAGAAGAAGACTAGCTAGAAGAAGAAGAAGAAGAAGAAGAAGAAGAAGAAGAAGAAGAAGAAGAAGAAGAAGAAGAAGAAGAAGAAGAAGAAGAAGAAGAAGAAGAAGAAGAAGAAGAAGAAGAAGAAGAAGAAGAAGAAGAAGAAGAAGAAGAAGAAGAAGAAGAAGAAGAAGAAGAAGAGAAGAAGAAGAAGAAGAAGAAGAAGAAGAAGAAGAAGAAGAAGAAGAAGAAGAAGAAGAAGAAGAAGAAGAAGAAGAAGAAGAAGAAGAAGAAGAAGAAGAAGAAGAAGAAGAAGAAGAAGAAGAAGAAGAAGAAGAAGAAGAAGAAGAAGAAGAAGAAGAAGAAGAAGAAGAAGAAGAAGAAGAAGAAGAAGAGGAAGAAGAAGAAGATGATGATTTTTTCTTCTCTTTCTTTTTCTCCTCTCCTCTTTTTTACTTCTTCTTCTTCTAACTAAGGTAGGTAAAAATGCCATTTTATTTCTAAGCTAGGT
This sequence comes from Triticum aestivum, assembly GCF_018294505.1. Classification (NCBI taxonomy): domain Eukaryota; kingdom Viridiplantae; phylum Streptophyta; class Magnoliopsida; order Poales; family Poaceae; genus Triticum; species Triticum aestivum. The sequence continues at coordinate 194,044,542 of NC_057795.1, forward strand.
CAAAATGCTAAGTGTAGGTCATTTTAGAGTTAAGCTAGGTAAATAGGTCATTTTGGAGCTTACTAAGGTTATTATGTCATTTTCGAAAGTAAGGTAAGTCTATATCACTTTGGAGGTAATAAAGATTATCATGACATTTTTGAGGAAAGAAAGCTAAGTATAGCTCATTTTTTGTCTAACGTAGGTAGTTATGCCATTTAGGAGGAAAGTAAGCTAAGTATGCATTTGTTAAGCAAAACACTAGAGGAAACTTACCCTCATCACAACAAATGTGATGAACATCGCAACTAAGGTAACAATTGATCCAGCGGCATAATGATACCAAGCCTCATTATCAATGGCATATTTTCTAATCTTCTTAATCTTCAAGCGCATTGCATCCATCTTCAAGTGCACTGCATTCATCTTCATCTTGTGATCATCGACCACATCGGCAACATACAACTCCAATGTCATATTCTCTTCTTTAATTCTTTTAATTTTGGGACATTTGCATTTTTGCCCCTAACTCGAACCACCTACTCAAATTTGCCCCTAATTTCAAAGCATGCTCAAAATTGCCCCTCTGCCGTTAAGTCACTACTCAGAAATGCCCTTCCGTCCAGTCAAAGGCCTTTGACCGTCAAAGGCCCATGTGTACTGTAGTAGACGGAAAGTGCTACAGTATTGGACGGAAAGTGCTATAGTGTTGTACGGAACGGCATTTCTAGGTAGTGACTTAACGGCAGAGGGGTAAATTTGAGCATTTCAAAATTAGGGGCAAATCTGAGTAGTGGGTTCGAGTTAGGGGCACAGATGTAAATGTTCCTTTAATTTTTTCTACTCATTTTCTTTTTCAACTAAATTTAACTTCTCGACAAGAGGGTCGGTTGCAAATTCCGGTTCACATACCTCCTAGATTAAAATAACTCTATGTCAACTTGATGGCCATAATTGTCATAAATGCGAAATGCAACAAATAGTTATAAAGGAGGATTTACCACATCAGAATCATAAAGCGGGCGAGCACCAACGGGGATGGATATCAAGAACATGGTGCTATGTAGCGACCAGACCTCAAACGGTCAAGTCTTTGTGCCTGAGTGTCATCCCTAGATCAGTAATGCTAACACGCACAGTACTCGAAGGATTTATAACAGAGTAGAAATCACACACTTATTACATCGAATGTCTCAAAAGAGAAGTTATTACAATAATATGGCTTAAGGCCATCTAATACGATAACAGTGGAAGGCTTGGAAGATAAAGTGAGTCCATCAACTCCAACGGCATAGCTGAGCTGCACGGCAACGACCTAACGAACCTTACTCCTCGTCTAAAAAGTCTGCAACATAATACGTTGTAGCCCGAAAACGGGTCAGCACATAGAATATGCTGGCAATATAACACAATAGAGTAGAAACAGAATAATACTATCACTACATGCATATATGGCTGGTGAAAAGCTCTATGGTTATAGTTTTGCGGAAAGCAAATTTTTCCCTACAACAAAGGAATAGATTTTAATTTAACTATCATGGTGGTTGATAAAACATTGAGAAGGTAAACCCTCCTCAATCCCAATTAAAATCATTGACAACCCAACAATATTAATTAAGAGTGTTGAGATACATGTGAATACTCAAGTACTAGATACTCAAATTGTCCATAACCGGGGACACGGCTAACCATGATTAGATTGTACACTCTACAGAGGTTTGCGCACTTTTACCCACAAGACTCGATCGCCTCCGTTAGATTTCTCGCACTACATGGTGTTTGAGAAACGGATGACCGAGACACAGTCTTTCAGAAACATTAACTCTCTACTCCGGGTAGACCATACCAAACCTACAAAACCCACTACCTGCTGATCTACCTCTTCAAGAGCTTCACGTAACTTACTCAGCTATGCTAGAGCCCATAATAGCTTGTGGATGCACACGGAAGTTTCTAGCATGAATAATCTCAGTTCCCTTTGAGCCTGGGTAGCGCTCCATAGGAAGATCACAAGGTAACCCCGGAATTTCCAAAAAAAAATAGGCAATCACTGGGTTCCCCAGGTGCCTCAATCCACCCAGATGTGTATTTAAGTTGCCACCTTAAGTAAACCATTAATAAATAATCTCACATCTGTCATGGAAATCACTCAAACCCAATCCACGTCTACGAGCATAGCATGGCAATATAAGCAACGCGTAGAAGTAACTCCCAAGGGTTTGATAATAAACAGGGCAAAGGTTCTACCTCAGCAACTACTTCCCAACCCACAAGTTAAGGACATCCTAAACATGCAATGTTTGAGGATTGAACTAATGCAATGAAAACTAGGTATGGAAAGAGTATGATCAATGTGTTACTTGCCTTGCTGACGATCCGTGAATCCTAGAGACTCGTAGTAACACGCTTCGCACTCCGGGAATTCTATCGCAAACAAACAATAACATACATAAGCAACTAGCTAAGATGCGCAAGCAAAACTCCAAATAAAAGATTGACCAGAAAGTTTAACTTAAGAACTCCGGTTTGCAAAAAGAATCAAATCAAACGGAGCAACGAAACTCAAACGGCGAAAGAAACAAGATCCGTTTACTAATCCGGACTAAGGTCAAATTTTTACAGTACCAAAACTTTATTTAAATTGATTAAACAGAAATAGGGTCTCGAGACGAAACTCTAGGCATTTGAATCACCTGATTCCGACTAACGAGCACGAAGAAAAACAGAAACTGAGATCGGATCAGAAATCGCGACTGAAAATAATCGCAGAAAAATCCGATAAAAGAAAACTGACGAACAGGATAACGAACAAGTGTTCGTTATCTGTAACTAATGGAAGAAAAACCGTTCGTTTAAACGAAACGTCCGATAAATAAACGAACCGAGAAAACCAGCAAACCGAAACAAAAAAACGGTCTAGTGGTTTCTAAAAAAATGAACGTTTTGAAAAAAATACCGGCGGCGACGGTTCGGTGCGGTACCTCGATGAGGAGGCTCCGGCGAGGCGGGGTGGCAGCGGGGTGGCGGCTCTCGGGGCGGCGGGGCTTGGCGGCGGCTGGGCGGCAAGCGGCGGCGGCGGCGGTGCTCGGCTGCGGCGGCGGCGAGGCGCGGAGGCGGCGGGGGCGAGTGCGGCGGCGGCGCTTGGCTCGGGGCGGCGGGGCTGGCGGTGGTGGCGATTTAGGGGGGGTGGCCGCATATATAAAGGGGGGCGGCGGCTTGGAGTAGGGGCCAAGGTGGCGGCGGAGATGGAGTCTGGCTCGGACTCCGGTCCGAGCGGCTGTGGGCGGGCGCGCGCGCGGGAGGCGGCGGCGGCTGGCCGGCCTGCTCGGCTGGGCCTTAGGCCCAGTCGGGCGCGGGGAAGTTTTTTAAAAAAAAAATTCACCAACGAAAAATAAATCCTATAAAATAAAATAAAAACCTAAAAATGCCAAAACAAATTTTCACCGTCCAAATAAAATATTTAGAACGAGATGAACATTTTTTGCCCCTAAAATGCAATTTAAAAACGTACATATTTTTGTAATGCAAATAAAATGCAAATAAACTCGAATAAAAACAAATAAATGATTTTAACATTTTTCCCTCCAGTATTTCAGTTGTATTGGAGAAGTCATATTATCTCCTCTCATATATTTTAATAAGAAATATTTTTCGGAGAGAAAAATAATTAAAATCAAAAATCCTCGTTTCACTATTTGATAGAAATCAAATATGAAAACCAGGAAATCCCCAACTCTCTCCGGGGTCCTTGAGTTTCTTAGGATTTCGAGGATTTCGAAACGGAAATGCAATAAAATATGATATGCATGGATGATCTATGTATAACATTCCAAATTGAAAATTTGGGATGTTACAAACCTACCCCCCTTAAGATGAATCTCGCCCTCGAGATTCGGGTTGGTCAGAAAATAGGTGTGGGTGGTCCTTGCGAAGATCATCCTCTCGTTCCCAGGTGGCTTCATCCTCGGTATGGTGGCTCCACTGGACTTTGCAAAATTTGATAACCTTGCTGCGAGTGACTCGGCTGGCAAACTCAAGAATCTTCACTGGTTTCTCCTCATAGGTAAATCACTGTCCAGCTGAATTGCCTCCAAGGGTACGATATCTCTTAATGGTATTTCGGCCATCTCAGCATGACACTTCTTCAGCTGTGAGACGTGGAACACATCGTGAACTCCTGACAATCCCTCAGGTAATTCCAGCTTGTGGGCAACTTCTCCCATCCTTTCCAAAACATGATATGGTCCTACAAACCTCGGGGCTAGTTTTCCCTTAACTTCGAATCGTTTCACCCCTCGCAAGGGTGATACTCGCAGATATGCTCTATCTCCAATCTTTGACATATGTCACATACGGCTACATACTCCGCGATATCCTTTTTCATACCAGTCCACCAGAAACGTTCCTTTAAATCCAAGTACATCTTGGTGTTTCCGGGGTGTATGAGTATGGTGAGTCATGAGCCTCCTGAAGTATTAACTTCCTGATCTCTGGGTTATTGGGCACATAAACTCGGTCCTCAAACCATAAGGTATCGTGCTCATCCTCGCAAAAACCTTTGGCCTTTCCTTCGTTCATCTTCTCCTTTATTTCCGCAATCTCTTTGTCCTCCTTCTGAGCTTCTCGAATTTTGTTTAACAAGGTCGACTGGACCTCCATTGTTGAAATGAAACCTCGTGGAACAATCTCCAATCGAAATTCCATGATATCCTCAGCTAACTCCTTTGGCAATCCCCTACTTTCAAGTATGTTAGCATAAGTCTTCCGGCTTAAAGCGTCGGCTACAACATTGGCCTTCCCTGGATAATAGTGTAGTTTCATATCATAGTCCTTTATAAATTCCAACCATCTTCTCTGCCTAAGGTTCAGCTCCTTTTGGGTGAAGATATATTTCAAACTCTTATGATCCGTATACACATCACAACGGTACCCAATAAGATAATGCCACCAAGTCTTTAATTCATGCACTACTGCTGCTAACTCCAAATCATGGGTGGCATAGTTCAATTCATGGGGCTTCAGTTGTCGTGAGGCATACGAAACAACTTTTCCATCCTCCATAAGCACACATCCCAGTCCCAATCGTGAGGCATCGCAATATACTTGAAACTCCTTATGTATATCTGGCAACGTTAGTACTGGGGCTGTAGTCAAACGTTTCTTCAACTCCTGGAAACTTGTCTTGCAATCTTCCGTCCATATAAACTTATTTTCCTTCTTCAATAGTTCAGTCATTGGTTTTGCCAGCTTGGAAAAATTCTCAATGAATCTCTGATAATATCCCGCGAGTCCAAGGAAACTGCGGATCTCGCCAACTGAAGTGGGTGCCAACCATTTAGTGACTTACTGAACCTTGTTGGGATCCACTGCTATACCTTCTCCTGATATAACATGCCCAAGAAATCCAACCTCCTTCAACCAAAATTCACACTTGCTGAATTTGGCGTATAACTGGTGTTCCCTGAGTTTCTCGAGAACTAATAGCAAATGCTCCTTGTGCTCCTCTTCATTCTTCGAGTATACCATATTATCATTAATAAACACTACAACAAACTTGTCCAAATACTCCATGAACACCTTGTTCATCATACTCATGAAATAGGCAGGGGCGTTTATCAGTCCAAATGACATGACCGTATACTCGTATAATCCATACCACGTAGTAAACGCTGTTTTTGGTATATCCTTCTCTCGGATCTTCAACTGATGGTATCCTGATCGTAGATCAATCTTCGAAAACACCTTAGCTCCTTGCAGCTGATCAAACAGATCATTTATCATCGGTAGTGGATACTTGTTCTTAATGGTTACTTCGTTCAAGGCTCGATAATCAACAACCATCCTTAGGGATTTATCCTTCTTTTCCACCAAAAGTACTGGAGCTCCCCAAGGTGATGAACTTCTTCGAATATAACCTTTCTCCAACAACTCCTTGATCTGCTTCTTAATTTCCTCCAGATCATTTGCGGGCATCCGATAGGGTCTCTTGGATATAGGCCCTCTACCTGGCAATAGCTCTATCAAAAACTCAATGTCTCTATCCAGTGGCATGCCGGGTAACTCTTCTGGGAAAACATCCGGATAATCCTTTACTACAGGCACTTCCTCCTGAACAACTCCCGTGAGGGCATTCACTTGGGTCCTCCTAGGAACATGCCTAGATACGTACTTAATCATTTTTCCCTCCGGGGTGGTGAGATAAATTGACTTACTAGCATAGTCAATACTTCCTCCATACCTTGACATCCAGTCCATACCTAATATCACATCCAATCCTTGTGACTCCAAGATAATTAGGTCAGACGGAAAAACATGCGTCCCAATGGTTAGGGGTATCTGGTTGCACCATCGGCTAGCCATATACTCTGCTCCAGGCGAGCTCACTAAAAGAGGGGTCCTCAGGGTTTGGGTTGGTAGGTTAAACTTATCCACGAATCCCCATGATATGTATGAATGCGATGCACCAGTATCAAAAAGAATAAGAGCAGTAAATGACTTAACTAAAAACGTACCTATTACCGCGTCCGGCTATTCTTCAACCTCCTCCACATTAACGTGGTTCACTTGTCCTTTGTTGAATGGGTTAGGCTTCTTTCCAATGCTCCCGTTTCCGTTTCCATTCCTTCCTTCAGGATAATCATTGGCATAGTGCCCTGTCTTCCCGCACTTATAACAAGTAACTTGACTTAGGTCTCTCTTGGCGGGTGTGGCTGGGTTGGAGAGATTATTGTTAGCTCCATTCCCATTTCCGTTCTTAGCGCTATTGTGATTATGCGATCCTCCTCCAGGGTGGTTATGACCTCCGTGGTTATGAACGAGTCCTCCTGAATTCGGGGTTAAGCGAGGCTTCTGCTGAGCTCCTGAATTATACTTCCCTTGTCCATACTTCCTCTTACGGCTCTCAATCCACTGCTGCTTCCCTTCAATCATAAGAGCTTTATCTACCAACTCCTGGTAGTTTTTGAAGGTTTCCACCATTAACTGCATGCTCATCTCATCATTCAACCCTTCCATAAACTTCTCTTACTTTGCGGCATCTGTGGCCACATCATCAGGGGCATAGCGTGATAACTTGCTAATATCATCTACGTACTGGCCAACCGTACGATTCCCCTGGCGTAAGTTGCGAAACTCCCGCTTCTTCATCTGCATAGCTCTAGTGGAAACATGGGCAGTATGAAAGGCCTGCTGAAACTGAGCCCATGTGACAGTGTCGACAGGGTAGTTGGTGGTGAAATTCTCCCACCATGCTGCTGCGGGTCCATCCAGTTGGTGTGCGGCAAAGCGCACCTTCTCCGCATCCGTGCACCCTGCGGTGGTTAACTCCCTTACGATACGGCGCAGCCAATCATCTGCAACAATTGGCTCGGTGCTACTGGAGAACACCGGCGGCTGTAACCTTAGAAAACGGGCTAGGTTGTCCACTGGCGGCGGGTTGTTGTGGTTGTTGTTATTGTTGTTGTTGCCTTGGTTCTGAACTAGTAATTGCATCAAAGCATTCTGCTCTGGATCAACTGGGTGAGCTCCGGTGGGAGGCAAAACCGGTGTCACGTCTCGGAGGCATCTGAGGGTTTTTTAGATGGAAGAGATTAGAATAGAGAAAAGGTCTAGTAGGGAAGCACTACCCATATGCACATGACACAAACACAATCATTTCATTCAATCAATCAAGCAAGGGCATACATTGGTCTAAAACTATCGCAAAAGTGCTCAACTACTACTTGGTACATAGGAAAATTTCTAATATAGTATTGGTGGTAATCTAGAAATTTTGATCGGTGGAAGATTCCATGATGTCTGCTCCAGCTTCGTCTCCATAGTCATCATCACTCGGATCAGAATCAGTATCGTCGATGATGATGTGGTTGTCCGGGCAGGTGGGGTCGTCGTCTTCGTCTCCCGGTGCTAGTCCTCCCATGAATATCCCGATCTTATTAAGCAGGTCGTCGTTCTTCTCCAATAGTGTCTTGATTTCCTCCTCATATCCATCGCGTGTGAACTTGATTTCTTCCTCCAGCTCGATGATCCTAGTCTTTGCCTTCTTCAATTACATCATGTCGACGCACATCTGGTTCTCCTGGCATCGAATGTGTTGGTTTACCTCCTAGATAAAAGCTGCGATAGATCTCTCCTTCCTGGTGCTGATCATCTCCCATTGTTCATCTTGGCACCCACATATCTGATAGGTAGTGTCCTTAAGCTCCCTGTTGTATACTTCTCCAATGCGTCCCATGGTAATGTGGGCTGCCATGCTCATGCCTAGACTCCAGGTTGGTGCTTCGAAAGAAAATTCTATGGGTTTAGAAGTTGGCGAGAACATTCTTCCTGGAACTTGGACTTGAATCATCCAGCGCTCTTCTTCCGGTAAGGTGGTGTTGTACATCCCGGTGAAACTAGGTATTCCAATGTTCAAGTACCTAGTGACTTCCTTCAGGTGGCGTCCAAAAGGTGTATCCTCATCCGGTTACGCGAACTTGTTCTTCTTCTCCATCATCCTAAGGAGTGGAAAAAGGAGAGGAGTCATAAATGAGTAGAGAAGAGTGACCTATAGTTTATCTTAGTGGTCATGTCCTACACTCAGCGTGTGCTCTGATACCATCTTGTAGCGACCAGAGCTCAAACGGTCAAGTCTCTGTGCCTTAGTGTCATCCCTGGATCAGTAATCCTGACACGTACAGTACTCGATGGATTTCTAACAGAGTAGCAATCACACACTTATTACATCAAATGTCTCAAAAGAGAACTTATTACAATAATATGGCTTAAGGCCATCTAATGCGATAACAGCGGAAGGCTTGGAAGATAAAGTGAGTCCATCAACTCCAATGGCATAGCTGAGCTGCACGGCAACGACCTAACAAACCTTACTCCTTGTCTGAAAAGTCTGCAACATAATACGTTGTAGCCCGAAAACGGGTCAGCACATAGAATATGCTGGCAATATAACACAGTAGAGTAGAAACAGAATAATACTATCACTACATGCATATATGGCTGGTGGAAAGCTCTATGGTTATAGTTTTGAGGAAAGCAAATTTTTCCCTACAACAAAGGAATAGATTTTAATTTTACTATCATGGTGGTTGATAAAACATTGAGAAGGTAAACCCCTCCTCAATCCCAATTAAAATCATTGACAACCCAACAATATTAATTAAGAGTGTTGAGATACATGTGAATACTCAAGTACTAGATACTCAAATTGTCCAAAACCGGGGACACAGCTAACCATGATTAGATTGTAAACTCTGCAGAGGTTTGTGCACTTTTCCCCACAAGACTCGACCGCCTCCGTTGGATTTCTCGCACTACATGGTGTTTGAGAAACGGATGACCGAGACACAGTCTTTTAGAAACATTAACTCTCTACTCCGGGTAGACCATACCAAACGTACAAAACCCACTACCTGCTGATCTACCTCTTCAAGAGCTTCACGTAACTTAATCAGCTATGCTAGAGCCCATAAGAGCTTGTGGCTGCACACGGAAGTTTCTAGCATGAATAATCTCAGCTCCCTTTGAGCCTGGATGGAGGTCCATAGGAAGATCACACGGTAACCCCGGGATTTCCAAAAAAACAGGTAATCACTGGGTTTCTCAGGTGCCTCAATCCACCCAAATGTGTATTTAAGTTGCCACCTTAAGTAAACCAGTAATTAATAATCTCACATCTGTCATGGAAATCACTCAAACCCAATCCACGTCTACGAGCATAGCATGGCAATATAAGCAACGCGTAGAAGTAACTCCCAAGGGTTTGATAATAAACAGGACAATAGGTTCTACCATAGCAACTACTTCCCAACCCACAAGTTAAGGAAATCCTAATCATGCAATGTTTGAGGATTGAACTAATGCAATGAAAACTGGGTATGGAAAGAGTATGATCAATGTGTTACTTGTCTTGTTGACGATCCATGAATCCTAGAGACTTGTAGTAACGCACTTCGCACTCCGGGAATTCTATCGCAAACAAACAATAACATACATAAGCAACTAGCTAAGATGCGCAAGCAAAACTCCAAATAAAAGATTGACCAGAAAGTTCAACTTAAGAACTCCGGTTTGCAAAAAGAATCAAATCAAACGGAGCAACGAAACTCAAACGGCGAAAGAAACAAGATCTGTTTACTAATCCGGACTAAGGTCAAATTTTTACAGTACCAAAACTTTGTTTAAGTTTATTAAATAGAAAGAGGGTCTCGAGACGAAACTCTAGGCGTTTGAATCACCTGATTCCGACTAACGAGCGCGAAGAAAAACAGAAACTAAGATCGGATCAGAAATCGGGACTGAAAATAATCGTAGAAAAATCCGATAAAAGAAAACTGACGAACAGGCTAACGAACGAGCGTTCGTTATCTATAACTAACGAAAGAAAAACTGTTCGTTTAAACGAACGTAAGAACGAACGTCCGCTAAATAAACGAACCGAGAAAACCGGCGAACCGAAACAAAAAAAACGGTCTAGGGGTTTCTAAAAAAACTGAACGGTTTTGAAAAAAAAACCGGCGGCGATGGTTCAGCGCGGTACCTCGACGAGGTGGCTCCGGCGAGGCGGGGTGGCGGCGGGGCGGCGGCTCTCGGGGCGGCGGGGCTTGGCAGCGGCGGGACGGCAAGCGGCGGCGGCGGCGGTGCTCGGCTGCGGCGGCGGCGAGGCGCGGAGGCGGCGGCGCTCGGCTCGGGGCGGCGGGGCTGGCGGTGGTGGCGATTTGGGGGGTGGCGGCGTATATAAAGGGGGGGCGGCGGCTTGGAGTAGGGGCCAAGGCGGCGGCAGAGATGGAGTCCGGCTCGGACTCCGGTCCGAGAGGCGGCGGGCGGGCACGCGCGCGGGAGGCGGCGGCAGCTAGGCCTGCCTGCTCGGCTGGGCCTTAGGCCCAGTCAGGCGCGGGGAAGTTTTAAAAAAAATAATTTTGCCGACGGAAAATAATTCCTATAAAATTAAATAAAAACCTAATAATACCAAAACAAATTTTCACCGTCCAAATAAAATATTTAGAACGAGATGAACATTTTTTGGCCCTTAAATGCAATTTAAAAACGTGCATATTTTTCTAATGCAAATAAAATCCAAATAAACTCGAATAAAAACAAATAAATGATTTTAACATTTTTCCCTCCAATATTTCAATTGTTTTGGAGAAGTCATATTATCTCCTCTCATATATTTTAATAAGAAATATTTTTTGGAGAGAAAAATAATTAAAATCAAAAATCCTCGTTTCACTATTTGATAGAAATCAAATATGAAAACCGGGAAATCCCCAACTCTCTCCGAGGGTCCTTGAGTTGCTTAGGATTTCGAGGATTTCGAAACGGAAATGCAATAAAATATGACATGCATGGATGATCTATGTATAACATTCCAAATTGAAAATTTGGGATGTTACACGCTATGTATAACAAACAATCATACAAAGTAAGAAAATTATACAAGTAACTATATAAATCATACAATCATACAAGTAACTATATAAATCAAGTACAACATAAAAAATTTAATACCTAGTAATAATCTGGTTCAATAAATGCTTCAGGATCAATAACTGCATCATCATAATCACTATCAGTAATGACATGCTCATCATCATCATCAATAAATGCATCATCATGTGGAAGGCCACCTCTACCTAATCTGTCAAGCATTGACAGGTCATCCGCAGCAGTAACCTCTTCTAGTTCAGGCTCTTCTTGTTCCGGCTGAGGGGTGAAGTTAGGTTCACTGTCGCCTACTTCAATGTTCTGGGATGAAGTAGAGCGATTCTTGAAACATTTTTTGGAAAGACGTGTTTCTTGGAAGAATTCTCCTTCATATGTGTCTGGGTTAATGTGAGGTTCATAATCATCTTCATTGGGGGCAGGTGGTATAACACGTGGCGGCACTTGATAAACGACATCCCAACCTTTGAGATTAGGATCACTTTGACAGGCCCACGGTAGATAGAAAACTTGGGTTGCCTGTTGAGCCATAATATAGACATTGGGAACATCCAAATGGGTTCTTTGATTGATTTCCACTAGCCCTATATGTTCATGAGTCCTTCTAGTCTCCTTCGGCTGGAACCAATAACATTTGAAGACTATGACATTTGGTGGATTTGCACCATAAAATTGAAGTTCATAAATTGCTTCAACTCTTCCATAATACTCGGTATCTCCCTCGCCGATAGTAGAGACACAACAATTTGTAGACTTTCGGTCGGCCATAGATAGCTCTTTGACATAGGTACAAAAGCGATACCCGTTGATGTTGTATTTGTCAAATGAACGGACTTATAGTCAAAACCATTAGCGACTTGTCTCAATTCGGCGTCCATAAGCTCTAAATTAGCCTACAAGTTTAATATGAAAGGGATTGTTGCATTGGCCACAAATTAGATGAAGAAATGAAATGGTCTAATGGAAATTACCGTTTGTTTGAACCAAGAGATGAAACCGGGATATCTGCCTCCATGCTTTGCCAGAAGCTCATACTCTTCGACGGAATCCTTTTGGATCACCGCTCCATATGAGAATTTGGCAACGTATCGACCATATCAAATTTATCTGGGACTAAGAGAAGTTCAAAGGAATTAGAAGTTGCGAAACAATGTACCGAGAACTTACTCGATGTACGGCCACACTTCTGTTAGGTTGTTGAAGATATACAACTAAATGGTCTGCCATTGTTTGAAATCGTGCGTTAAGAAATTAGAAGCACCAGCTGGTGCCAAATCCCCTTTGAATAGGCTGAGGTTGGATCGACCCTTTTTAGGGTCGCCGGCATTGTACCCAGGCTTCAGATTATGTAAATGACGATTTTTGGCTTCGTAGTGTGCTGTCACGAAGTTTGCCGTCTCCTCAGTAATGAATGCCTCGGCCATCGATGCTTCAATTCTACGTTTATTTTTACATTTTGCTCGAAGCGTCTTCTATATCCTCTCACTTGCGTAGCACCAACGATTCTGCACAGCCCCCCCTCCCCCAATCTTGCCTCGGTTGGGAGATGCAAAATCAAGTGCTGCATTGGTTTAAATAAGCCCGGCGGAAATATCTTCTCTAACTTGTAGATCAACTCTGGCGCAAACTCTTCCATTTCTTCTACCAGGTCAGGCGATAGTTCTTTAGAACAAAGAACACAGAAGAAATAGCTCAACTCTGCCATTACTAGCCATTCATCCTCAGGGATGAATCCACGCAACATCACCGGCATTACCCGCTCAATCCATATGTGCCAATCATGACTCTTGAGAACAAATATCTTCAATTTTTCAAGACTCGCCCCCCTCTTTAGATTCGCTGCATATCCATCAGGGAACATCAACTGCATTTTCACCCACAAGATAATTTCCCTCATAGCTGGCCTTCCAAGATTGAACGATGCCTTTGGCCTTATCCAGTTCTTCCTTCCTTTCGGTGGTTGCATGTTTTGTAACGGTCTATGACATAGCGCCTCCTGATCGACTGTTGCCTTAGGATTATCCTTTGACTTCCCATCTATGCCAAACAATGTACCAAAAAGTGCCTCGGTGATATTCTTCTTAGTGTGCATCACGTCGATGTTGTGTGGACAAAACCCGGTATCATCATAGATGTGGTGGGCTCCTACTTCTATGACAAAAAATCATGACAGAAAATGGGATTTTCGTCCTGGGCGGGCCGGGGACGCAGCTGCATGACATTCTTTGGGCCGTGCATGATGGAAAAACCGTGGTAGAAGTGAGGGCGAGGAAAATATCGGGAGTTCCCAGTTACGATGGGTGGTCGGGGCCGAGCGATGCATGTTTCTCTCGTACACGTACGCGCGTGGGTGCGAGGCGTTGGGCTCTAACTGAACCCGAGCGAGGCGTCGCATAACTGAACCCGGGCGATTGCACTGCACTCTACGCGTTACTGAACCCGAGCGATCGATCGATGGCTGTTAACTGAACCCGATTGAACGATTCCTTCGCTACTGCTGCTAACTGAAGCCGATCGATGCTGCCTCTGGATGAATAGTGAGCCTTGTTGGGGGGTGGATGGACAGTTCCCGGCGGGGGGTTGGATGTGTTGGAAATATGTCCTAGAGGCAATAATAAATTAGTTATTATTATATTTCCTTGTTCATGATAATCGTTTATTATCCATGCTATAATTGTATTGATAGGAAACTCAGATACATGTGTGGATACATAGACAACACCATGTCCCTAGTAAGCCTCTGATTGACTAGCTCGTTGATCAATAGATGGTTACAGTTTCCTGACCATGGACATTGGATGTCATAGATAACGGGATCACATCATTAGGAGAATGATGTGATGGACAAGACCCAATCCTAAGCCTAGCACAAGGATTGTGTAGTTCGTATGCTAAAGCTTTTCTAATGTCAAGTATCATTTCCTTAGACCATGAGATTGTGCAACTCCCGGATACCGTAGGAATGCTTTGGGTGTACCAAACATCACAACGTAACTGGGTGGCTATAAAGGTGCACTACAGGTATCTCCGAAAGTGTCTGTTGGGTTGGCATGAATCGAGACTGGGATTTGTCACTCCGTGTAAACGGAGAGGTATCTCTGGGCCCACTCGGTAGGGCATCATCATAATGTGCACAATGTGACCAAGGGGTTGATCACAGGATGATGTGTTATGGAACGAGTAAAGAGACTTGCCGGTAACGATATTGAACAAGGTATCGGTAATACCGACGATCGAATCTTGGGCAAGTACAATACCGTTAGACAAAGGGAATTGTATACAGGATCGATTGAGTCCTTGACATCGTGGTTCATCCGATGAGATCATCGTGGAACATGTGGGAGCCAACATGGGTATCCAGATCCCACTGCTGGTTATTGACCGGAGAACGTCTCGGTCATGTCTACATGTCTCCCGAACCCGTAGGGTCTACACACTTAAGGTTCGATGACGCTAGGGTTATAAAGGAAGTTTGTATGTGGTTACCGAATGTTGTTCGGAGTCCCGGATGAGATCCCGGACGTCACGAGGAGTTCCGGAATGGTCCGGAGGTAAAGATTTATATATGGAAAGTTGTTGTTTGGGTTCCGGAAAAAGTTCGGGTTTTTTCGGTATTGTACCGGGAAGCTTCCAGAAGGTTCCGGAGGATTCCGGAGGGGTCCGGAGGTCCGGAAATTGTTCCACCACGTCCAATACAGTAGCATGGGCTGTAGGGGGGCGCCCTAGCCTTAATGGGCCAGGGGCACCAGCCCCCCCCCCCCAAGGCCCATGCGCATGGGAGGGGAAAACCCTAAGGGGGAGGGCCTCCACTTGACTTGGGAGGCACTCCTCCCCCCCTTGGCCGCCGCCCCCAACCCTAGATGGGATCTAGGGGGGCCGGCCCCCTCTTCCCCCCACCTATAAATAGTGGAGGGGTGGGAGGGCAGCCGGACCACATGTTCTGGCGCAGCCCTCCCCCTCTCCCAAGTACTCCTCCTCTCCCGCGGTGCTTGGCGAAGCCCTGCTGGATCACCATGCTCCTCCATCACCACCACGCCATTGTGCTGTTGCTGGACGGAGTCTTTCTCAACCTCTCCCTCTCTCCTTGCTGGATCAAGGCATGGGAGACGTCACCGGGCTGTACGTGTGTTGAACGCGGAGGTGTCGTCTGTTCGGCACTAGGATCTCCGGTGATTTGGATCACGACGAGTACGACTCCTTCAACCCCGTTCTCTTGAACGCTTCCGCTTAGCGATCTACAAGGGTATGTAGATGCACTCTCCTTCCCCTTGTTGCTAGTTTCTCCATAGATAGATCTTGGTGACACGTAGGAAAATTTTGAATTTCTGCTATGTTCCCCAACAGTGGTATCAGAGCTAGGTCTATTGCGTAGATTCTTTGCACGAGTAGAACACAAAGTAGTTGTGGGCGTTGATTTTGTTCAATATGCTTACCGTTACTAGTCCAATCTTGTTTCGACGATATTGTGGGATGAAGCGGCCCGGACCGACCTTACACGTACTCTTACGTGAGACAGGTTCCACCGATTTACATGCACTTGGTGCATAAGGTGGCTAGCGGGTGCCAGTCTCTCCCACTTTAGTCGGAACGGATTCGATGAAAAGGGTCCTTGTGAAGGGTAAATAGCAATTGGCATATCACGTTGTGGTTTTGCGTAGGTAAGAAACGTTCTTGCTAGAAACCCATAGCAGCCACGTAAAACATGCAAACAACAATTAGAGGACGTCTAACTTGTTTTTGCAGGGTATGCTATGTGATGTGATATGGCCAAGAAGAATGTGATGAATGATATGTGATGTATGAGATTGATCATGTTCTTGTAATAGGAATCACGACTTGCATGTCGATGAGTATGACAACCGGCAGGAGCCATAGGAGTTGTCTTTATTTATTGTATGACATGTGTGTCATTGAACAACGCCATGTAATTACTTTACTTTATTGCTAACCGGTAGCCATAGTAGTAGAAGTAATAGTTGGCAAGACAACTTCATGAAGACACGATGATGGAGATCATGATGATGGAGATCATGGTGTCATGCCGGTGACGATAATGATCATGGAGCCCCGAAGATGGAGATCAAAAGGAGCAACATGATATTGGCCATATCATGTCACTATTTGATTGCATGTGATGTTTATCATGTTTATGCATCTTATTTGCTTAGAACAATGGTAGTAAACAAGATGATCCCTCATTAAAATTTCAAGAAGGTGTTCCCCCTAACTGTGCACTGTTGCAAAAGTTCATCGTTTCGAAGCACCACGTGATGATCGGGTGTGATAGATTCTTACGTTCACATACAACGGGTGTAAGCCAGATTTACACACGCGAAGCACTTACGTTGACTTGACGAGCCTAGGATGTACAGACATGGCCTCGGAACACAAGAGACCGAAAGGTCGAGCATGAGTTGTATGGAGGATACGATCGACATGAAGATGTTCACCAATGATGACTAGTCCGTCTCACGTGATGATCGGACACGGCCTAGTTGACTCGGATCATGTAATCACTTAGATGACTAGAGGGATGTCTATCTGAGTGGGAGTTCATAAGATGAACTTAATTATCCTGAACATAGTCAAAAGATCTTTGCAAATTATGTCGTAAGCTCGTGCTTTAGTTCCACTGTTTAGATATGTTCCTAGAGAAAAGATAGTTGAAAGTTGACCATAGCGATTATGCAGACAATGGAAAGCTTATGTCCTTAATGCACCGCTCAGTGTGCTGAACCCCGAACATCGTCTGTGGATGCTGCGAACACCGGACATACATGTTTTGATAACTACGTGATAGTTCAGTTAAATGGTTTAGAGTTGAGGCACCAAAGACGATTTCGAAATGTCACGGAACATATGAGATGTTTCGAGGGCTGAAATTGGGATTTCAGGCTCGTGCCCACATCAAGAGGTATAAGACCTCCGACAATTTTCTTAGCCTCCAAACTAACGGAGAAAAGCTCAATCGTTGAGCTTGTGCTCAGATTGTCTGAGTGCAACAATCACTTGAATCGAGTGGGAGTTGATCTTCCAGATGAGATAGTGATGTTTCTCCAAAGTCATTGCCACCAAGCTGCTAGAGCTTCATGATGAACCATAACATATCAGGGATAGATGATCCTTGAGGTATTCACGATGTTTGACACCGCGAAAGTAGAAATCAAGAAGGAGCATCAATTGTTGATGGTTGGTGAAACCACTAGTTTCAAGAAGGGCAGGGGCAAGAAGGGACACTTCATGAAACGACAAATCAGTTGCTGCTCCAGTGAAGAAACCCAAGGTTAAACCCAAACCCGAGACTAAGTGCTTCTGTAATAAGGGGAACAGCCACTGGAGCAGAGATACCCTGGATACTTGGTAGATAAGAAGGCTGGCAAGGTCGATAAAAGTATATTGGATATACATTATGTTAATGTGTACTTTACTAGTACTCGTAGTAGCATATAGGGTATTAGATACCGGTTCGGTTGCTAAGTGTTAGTCACTCGAAATGAAAGCTATGGAATAAACGGAGACTAGCTAAAGGTGAGCTGACGATATGTGTTGGAAGTGTTTCCAAGGTTGATGTGATCAAGCATCGCACGCTCCCTCTACCATCGAGATTGGTGTTAAACCTAAATAATTGTTGTTGGTGTTTGCGTTGAGCATAGACATGATTGGATTATGTCTGTCGCAATACGGTTATTCATTTAAGGAGAATAATGGTTACTCTGTTTATTTGAATAATACCTTCAATGGTCTAGCACCTAAAAGGAATGGTTTATTGAATCTCGACGTAGTGATACACATTTTCATGCCAAAAGGATATAAGATAGTAATGATGGTACCACTTACTTGTGGCACTGCCATGTAAGTCATATTGGTGTAAAATGCATGATGAAGCTCCATGTTGATGGATCTTTAGACTCATTCGTTTTTGAAAAGTTTGAGACATGCAAACCATGTCTATTGGTGTATACGCATGAAGAAACTCCATGCAGATGGATCATTTGGACTCACTTGATTTTGAATCACTTGAGATATGCAAATCATACCACATAGGCAAGATGACTGAAAAGCCTCGGTTTCAGTAAGATGGAACAAGATAGCAACTTGTTGGAAGTAACACACTTTGATGTGTGCAGTCCAATGAGTGTTGAGGCATGCAGTGAATATTGTTATGCTCTGACTTCACAGATGATTCGAGTAGATGTTGAGTATGTTTACTTGATGAAACACAAGTCTGAATTATTGAATGGTTCAAGTAATTTCAGAGTGAAGTTAAAGATCATTGTGACAAGAGGATAAAATGTCTATGATATGATCATAGAGATGAGTATCTGAGTTACAAGCTTTGGCACACATTTAAGACATTGTGGAAATTGTTTCACAATTAATACCGCCTGGAACACCATAGTGTGATGGTGTGTCCGAACATCATAGTTGCACCCTATTGGATATGGTGCGTACCATGATGTCTCTTATCGAATTACCACTATCGTTCATGGGTTAGGCATTAGAGACAACCGCACTCACTTTAATAGGGCACCACGTAATTCTGTTGAGACGACACTGTTTGAACTGTGGTTTGGAGAAACCTAAGTTGTCGTTTCTTAAAAGTTTGGGGCTACGACGCTTATGTGAAAAAGTTTCGTCGTGATAAGCTCGAACCCAAAACAGATAAATACATCTTCATAGGATACCCAAAATGGTTGGGTATACCTCCTATCTCAGATCCGGAAGAAAAAGTAATTGTTCCTAGAAACGGGTCCTTTCTCGAGGAAAAGTTTCTCTCAAAAGAATTGAGTGGGAGGATGGTGGAGACTTGATGAGGTTATTGAACCGTCACTTCAACTAGTGTGTAGCAGGGCATAGGAAGTTGTTCCTGTGGCACCTACACCAATTGAAGTAGAAGCTTATGATAGTGATCATGAAGTTTTGGATCAAGTCACTACCGTACCTCGTAGGGTGACAAGGATGCGTACCACTTCAGAGTGGCACAATAATCCTGTCTTAAAGGTCATGTTGCTAGACAACAATGAACCTACGAGCTATGGAGAAGCGATGGTGGGCCCAAATTCCGACAAATGGTTAGAAGCCATGAAATCCGAGATAGGATCCATGTATCATAACAAAGCATGGACTTTGGTGGACTTGCCCGATGATCGGCAAGCCATTGAAATAAATGGATCTTTAAGAAGAAGACGGACGTGGACGGTAATGTCACCGTCTATGAAGCTCGACTTGTGGCGAAGAGTTTTTCACAAGTTCAAGGAGTTGACTACGATGAGATTTTCTCATCTGTAGCGATGCTTAAGTCCGTCGGAATCATGTTAGCATTAGCTGCATTTATGAAATCTGGCAGATGGATGTCAAAACAAGTTTCCTTACCAGTTTTTTGTAAGGAAAGATTGTATGTGATACAATCAGAAAGGTTTTGTCGATCCTAAGGATGCTAAAAGGTATGCTAGCACCAGCGATCCTTCTAAGGACTGGAGTAAGCATCTCGGAGTTGGAATTTACACTTTGATGAGATGATCAAAGATTTTGGGTTTGTACAAAGTTTATGAGAAACTTGTATTTCCAAAGAAGTGAGTGGGAGCACTATAGAATTTATGATGAGTATATGTTGTTGACATATTATTGATCAGAAATGATGTAGAATTTCTGGAAAGCATATAGGGTTATTTGAAAGATGTTTTTCAATAGAAAACCTGGATTAAACTACTTGAACATTGAGCATCAAGATCTATAAGGATAGATCAAAATGCTTAATAATACTTTCAAATGAGCACATACCTTGACATGATCTTGAAGGTGTTCAAGATGGATCAGTGAAAGAAGGAGTTCTTGCCTGAGTTGTAAGGTATGAAGTTAAGACTTAAAGCTTGACCACGGCAGAAAAGAGAGAAAGGACGAAGGTCGTCCCCTATGCTTTAGACGTAGGCTCTACAATATGCTATGCTAAGTACCGCACCTGATGTGTGCCTTGCCACATGTCTGGCAAGAGGGTACAAAGGTGATCAAGGAGTGGATCACCAGATAGCGGTCAAAATTATCCTTAGAGGAATAAGGATATGTTTCTCGATTATGGAGGTGATAAAAAGTTCGGCGTAAAGGGTTACGACGATGCAGGCTTTAACACCTATCCAAATGACTCTGAGTAGCAAACCGGATACGTATAGTGGAGCAATAGCTCCAAGTGGAGCGTGGAAGCAGCATTTAAAATATGACATAGAGAATTGCAAAGTACATACGGATCTGAATGTTGCAGAATCGTTGACTAAAACCTCTCTCACAAGCAAAACATGATCAAACCCCAAAACACATTGAGACTTAATCACATGGTGATGTGAACTAGTTTAGACACTAGTAAACTCTTTGGATGTTGGTAACATGGCGATGTGACCTGTCAGTGTTAATCACATGGCGATGTGAACTAGATTATTGACTCTAGTGCAAGTGGGAGACTGTTGGAAATATGCCCTAGAGGCAATAATAAATTAGTTATTATTATATTTCCTTGTTCATGATAATCGTTTATTATCCATGCTATAATTGTATTGATAGGAAACTCAGATACATGTGTGGATACATAGACAACACCATGTCCCTAGTAAGCCTATGATTGACTAGCTCGTTGATCAATAGATGGTTACGGTTTCCTGACCATGGACATTGGATGTCATTGATAACGGGATCACATCATTAGGAGAATGATGTGATGGACAAGACCCAATCCTAAGCCTAGCACAAGGATCGTGTAGTTCGTATGCTAAAGCTTTTCTAATGTCAAGTATCATTTCCTTAGACCATGAGATTGTGCAACTCCCGGATACCATAGGAATGCTTTGGGTGTACCAAACGTCACAACGTAACTGGGTGGCTATAAAGGTGCACTACAGGTATCTCCGAAAGTGTCTGTTCGGTTGGCACGAATCGAGACTGGGATTTGTCACTCCGTGTAAACGGAGAGGTATCTCTGGGCCCACTTGGTAGGACATCATCATAATGTGCACAATGTGACCAAGGGGTTGATCACGGGATGATGTGTTACGGAACGAGTAAAGAGACTTGCCAGTAATGAGATTGAACAAGGTATCGGTATACCGACGATCGAATCTCGGGCAAGTACAATACCGTTAGACAAAGGGAATTGTATACAGGATCGATTGAGTCCTTGACATCATGGTTCATCCGATGAGATCATCGTGGAACATGTGGGAGCCAACATGGGTATCCAGATCCCGCTGCTGGTTATTGACCGGAGAACGTCTCGGTCATGTCTACATGTCTCCCGAACCCGTAGGGTCTACACACTTAAGGTTCAATGACGCTAGGGTTATAAAGGAAGTTTTTATGTGGTTACCGAATGTTGTTCGGAGTCCCGGATGAGATCCCGGACGTCACGAGGAGTTCCGGAATGGTCCGGAGGTAAAGATTTATATCTGGAAAGTTGTTGTTCGGGTTCCGGAAAAAGTTCGAGTTTTTTCGGTATTGTACCGGGAAGCTTCCAGAAGGTTCCGGAGGATTCCGGAGGGGTCCGGAGGTCTGGAAATTGTTCCACCACGTCTAATATAGTAGCATGGGCTGTAGGGGGCGCCCTAGCCTTAATGGCCCAGGGGCACCAGCCCCCCCCCCCCCAAGGCCCCATGCGCATGGGAGCGGAAAACCCTAAGGGGGAGGGCCTCCACTTGACTTGGGAGGCACTCCTCCCCCCCTTGGCCGCCGCCCCCAACCCTAGATGGGATCTAGGGGGGCCGGCCCCCTCTTCCCCCCACCTATAAATTGTGGATGGGTGGGAGGGCAGCCGGACCACATGTTCGGGCACAGCCCTCCCCCTCTCCCAAGTACTCCTCCTCTCCCGCGGTGCTTGGCAAAGCCCTGCTGGATCACCATGCTCCTCCATAACCACCACGCCGTTGTGTTGCTGCTGGACGGAGTCTTCCTCAACCTCTCCCTCTCTCCTTGCTGGATCAAGGCATGGGAGACGTCACCGGGCTGTACGTGTGTTGAACGCGGAGGTGCTGTCCGTTCGGCACTAGGATCTCCGGTGATTTGGATCACGACGAGTATGACTCCTTCAACCCCGTTCTCTTGAACGCTTCCGCTTAGCGATCTACAAGGGTATGTAGATGCACTCTCCTTCCCCTCGTTGCTGGTTTCTCCATAGATAGATCTTGGTGACACGTAGGAAAATTTTGAATTTCTGCTACGTTCCCCAATAGGATGAACAGGACCCCGTGGTGTTGCCTCTGGATGAACAAGACCCTGATTGATCGAGCCGGTTGGGGGTGGATGAACAAGACCCCGTGGAGGGCTGGATGAACAGGACCTTGTGGAGGGCTGATTGAACAGTAGCCGGTGGAGGGCTGGATGAACAGTAGCCCGTGGAGGGGTGGTTGAATAGGATCCCATGGAGAGGGCTGGTTGAATAGTAGCCGATGGAGGAGCGCGCGGTGGAGGCTGGATGAACAGGAGCTTCTGGATGAACAGTCGTAGGTGGAGGCTGGAGGAGGTCGACGATGGATGAACAGTAGCCCGTGGAGGCTGGAGGAGGTCGACGGTGGAGATGAACAGTATCCCATGGAGTCCCGTTTTGCGGTACGCCACACCCCTCCTGATGAACAGGACCCCCATTTTGACCGTAGCGCTCCAACACAAGTCTGTTTCCTCTGTTTTGCGGTACGCCACACCCCTCCCGATCAACAGGACCCCGTTTCGACCATAGAAGGTCCAACAGAAGTCCGTTTCATCCGTTTTGCGGTATGCCAGACCCCTCCCGATGAACAGGATCACGTTTCGACCGTGGTCGGTCGAACACAAGGTCGTTTCCTCCGTTCTGCGGTACGCCAGGCCTCGTTTCCATCGGCTGTTCCGTCCAAGCCAGTTGGCTCCCGATGAACAGCAGGCGTTCCGTTGCCTCCCGATGAACACGACGCATTCAGTTGCCTCCCCACGAACACGATGACGACGTAGTTTCTCCATTCTGACCCAGCCATGTACACGAGCCCTGGCCATATGTATGCGCGAGTAGACATTCGAGACCTCGCCCGTATGTACGTACGTGGTCGTATTTACTTTCTTGCACCCTGGCCGCTGTATGTATGTGTACATGCTACGTGCGCGCCTCTACTACGACACGTGCACGCCTCTACTACGACACATGCGCACCTCTACATCGACCAGTATGTATGTACACGTTCGCGACCAGAATGACAATGCTACGTATGCTTCGGCCAGGTGGGTCCCGACTGTTAGGCACTTCCTAGCATGCGAAGATGTAGTTGGTGGGTCCCAGCAGTCAGGGGCAAATTGTTCTTTTTTGCCCGTAATATGGACGCACTTCCTTGCGTGTGAAGATGTAGCTGGTGGGTCCCAGCAGTCAGGGGGAGAAAACATTATTTTTCAGGGTAAAAAGGATGTAGTTGCATGCATGCGTCCATGGGCGTGGTGCGTCCCCACTGTCAGCCTCTCACGTACAGTCATCTTCCGATGACTCTCATTTGTTTCCATGTTGACCACAGTGTGTCGAGTGCACTAAGGCTGGTGGACGATGGCGAGGCCCCAGACTGGAATGACCCGGAGATGGGGAAGACATGATAGTGGAGTCGCAGATGGAGAGGAGTGGGAAACTTGACTGGTTTGGGTGCGCGGCAGCACTGCCGCCCACGGGAGACACGAGCAAGAACAGAGGTTGAAGAAGGAGCATGGTTGTTGGATTAACATCCAACGGTCCAGCTGCTAGAATCATTTGTTGATTAAGTTGACAAAGCCCTGCGTACACGTCTGCTTAGTAGGCCCACAAGTCAGCCACCAAATCTGTCGGGTCCCAGCTGTCATCCGAAGGAATAGTTTTTTCTCATAACAAGGAGGCACTTCCTTCCGTGCGAAGATACAGCCGGTGGGTCCAACCTGTCAGGGGGAGGAAATAGCTTAATAAGGAAGAACTTTCCTTGTGTGCGACCATGGACCTCGTGGGTCCCAGCCGTCAGGATCTCACGTACAGTCCTCTTCCGATGACTCTCGTTTGTTGACCACGCCGTGCCGAGCGCAGCGAGGCAATGGACGATAGTGAGGCCCCAGACTGGAATGGCCCGCAGATGGGGAAGACGCGGCAGTGGAGTCACAGATGGAGAGGAGTGGGAAACTTGACTGGTGCGGGTGCGAGGTGGGCCTACACTCGACAGAGAATAACAGGAGGTGCGGAGTGGAGGGATGGCCTGGCCGTCGGCGGGGTAGCATTTCGCTGTGAGGCACGCAAAACAACACCGTTGGACGCCGGAGGCTAGAGCAGGCGGTCCCGACAATGCTGAGGGAAGAAGACGAGAGATTGAAGAAGAATGTCGGCCGTTGGATGTAACTCCAACGCCTTGCTTAGGCTTCGACCTACTGGCCCACATGTCAGCTAGTACATTTGTTTTTTAGTCCATTTGGTGGGCTGGATGAAACAATGATGTAACATCTATGCAGCCCGTTTATATATATGGTAGAATTTAAAGCCCATTTGCATTTTCTCAAAATCCATGGACTTGCTGGGCTGGGTGAAAATATCATGTTGGGCTGGACGGAGAAATGTTATAAAAACATAAACACATGATTGCACGTCTATTACTGCATTGGTTAGCAAAATCTTTGCAAACTTATGTGCACAATCACTAGGAGTTAACTTCCCAAGTTATATATAAACAATTATTATTGTTATTTTGTAAGAACTTCCCATTTACAAAATAAAATATCATTTTAATTTGATGAGTTAATAGGACGTGGGGTATTATTATTTTTTAGGCTAGACGTGGGACAGTTGAGTTGGTTCTAGGGAAAAGTACTGGGAGAAAACTCAGTTTACATCAAAAAAGAAAGTGGAAGAAAATTCAGATATTGGATTAATGAAAACGAAAAATAAAGGAAGTGAGAAGGTCTATAAAATGGTTGGATGAATGACAGGTTTAAAGGAACATTATGTTGTTTCTATTATATATATATATATATGTGTGTGTGTGTGTGTGTGTAATAAAATAAGACATATATATACTATTATAGAAGGGAAAACATAGGTTCAGTTTTGCATTCTTATAGAAAAATAGAACTGAGTTGTGCGTCGTCTTGAAAAAACAAACGTTACTTGGGCTGCTCATGTTATAGACAAGCTAGGTTCGGAGGCCCAGAGGCCACTTGATCCAAAAAATGTTGAAACATGTCGTGGGCTGCCCATGTTAAAAAACAAAACCTAGGCCATGGATCTGGTGGGCCTGGGACTGTCAGCCTCCCGATGAACAGTTGTCTCCTGATTCCTCTTGTTTTGCTGACCATGTTGGGAATGACAGACGGCGGCGCCGCGGCGAGAGCACCAAGGCGGAGGACGGCGTCGAGACCGCGGACCGAATGAACCGGAGCGGGGGAAGACGCAGGCGAAGGGGAGTATGAGGGTTGACTTGTTCGGGTGCAGGGTGGGCCGATGGAGCTGCCGCCGCCGGACAATGTGTGGGAGTAGAGGGATGGCCTGGCCAACGCCATAGGCTATGATGGCCAGCCACTATATAGGAAGAGGACGAAAGATTGAACAAAATAAAGAAATACAAATGGATAGGTGGTTGGTCCCATATGTCTGTGTACGAGACCTGCTGGGTCCACCTGAGAAGGGGAATATGTTGGGAGGAAGGAGATTCAAAGCACGACAGCCGAGTGAACTAGTTTTTTTTTTGAAACAGACGAATGAACTAGTTACATACATAAGAAAATAGCCACTAAAAAAGGCAAACAGGTTAATGGGTTCTTAGAAAAAATATTTCGAACAAAATAGATAATTACGACACATAGGCTAATGCATGAACACTCAGATGATAAAGGTGCTTAAACAGATAAAGTACAACATATAGACCTTCCTGGCACGCTTGATCATGACGCTGCGGCTGTCCGTGTACTCGTCGGTTACGGGAAGCAGACACGCCCTCATGTCCAAGATCCGCCTATACATGCCGTAGCATGCGTGTGCGTCCTTGGCCGTGTAGGTTATGTAGGCTAGATTCAGAGGTACCTCCCATGTGTTCAGGTCCTTGGTATCGTTTTCTTCTTTCATGTTGACGTAGCAGGGGTTGATGATGGTCTCGGCGAGGTCAATCATAGAGTCCTTCTCCTGCCCGTTGTCGGTGATCTTGTATTGATTCTGGATGTCGACAAACTTGTTGCACCAAATGGCCGAATCGTCGTGTTCTTCCTTCTCTCCACCGTAGCAAAGGTGCAGTCGGCACTGCAGATGAAATGGGTGAATGCTCCACAACCTCTGATGGCCCTACAGTAGTGGTAGACGAGAACCTCGTCCCACACGCATACCTGGGCGACCACGATCCGTTGGTCCCTGTCAGGAGATGAATGGATGGGCACAAGGTCTAGTCCTGCGACCTTGTGCTTTCTTGTCCTGTAGATACGGCTTGAACTCGGCGAGGCAGAGCTTCACCTAGTTCGGATTGTTGGTGTACATCAAATTCAAGTTGGTGCAGCCATGGGACTGAACGGAGAACTCAAAGGTGAACTCCTTGCTGAAGTCCGTATCCAGCAGGCTCACCCCTCAGATCGCCATTGGAGTCTCTTCAAGTGAACGAGTGAGTAGGCGGCAGCACTAGTTCGTTTTTCAGCTCTGGGGAACTGGATTCAACAGTAAACTGAGTGTGCATAGGCGACAACAGTTACTACCCCTCCCTCGCCTGCTGCACGCCCGGCAGAATATGCACCCTCGGCGCATTCAAACGCCTCCATTAAGAAACCTATTTCGGCCACACACATCGGTTCACGAGCGGGTCTATATTGGTAATGTAATAACAGGTGTTAGTGGTCACTTTACTTAAATTTAACTATCTTTAATTTAAATGTATTCTAAAAACCAGCAATGCATTGGCTCGTTCTATCAGTGCCACAGGATCAACATGCACAAAAATTAGAATTATTATTCTCAGGACGCACATGATCAGCACATTTGCCGCACTTCCACACAGACAATACTACCAAGTTTGAACAGTTTGTTATGGTTGTTGTCCTCTGCATCATCATGTCGTGTTTCCCAGTTTGCAAGATTCATAACCAACAAATAAGATTCAAATATTAAGTACAACAAAGATGCCTACACATCTCATTGATTCCCAGCTTCCAAGATTCAGAACCAACAAATAAGATTCAAATAATAAGTACAACAAAGATGCCTACACATCTCATTGATTCCCAGCTTGCAAGATTCAGAACCAACCCATTAGAGCCTTTTGATAAAGTGAATATCGGGATTAAATCCATCTTGGCTAGCCGTGTCATACAACCCAAGAAATTGGCGAATGCTCTTGACCATCACAACATCTGTAGTAGAGTATTCCTGTTTGCACAGATAAGAAAGAGCATGGATTTAGGACTCTAGCAGCCATAGAGATGGTACTACAAACATTGGCCTTTTCTTTTGGTCACCAATTCTATCTATGTTCCCGATGCATCAATCTTTGACGCATCCCTTCAAATTACTATAATAGTGGCACTAGTTGAAGCAAACTTTATTTCCAAAACGAGAAAAGAATGCGATAGAATAGCTTTATTTAAAAAATACAATGTTGGCACAGCATGACAAAGCACAATCATGTTGATAAAGGACAGTACTGACCAGTGTGAGGGGCCCTATGCCGCCACGACTTGATCTGGTGAACCCGCAACTCCACTCGAATGAGGTCAACCTATAGCTCCATAATTCAATTCATGCACCTTTTTCTGCAGTTCACCTGAAATGAAGCAAAGATTGCATCATTCAGCTAGCAAGAAGTACTTGCTCTCGTGAGCTCGCATGTTCTTCTTTAGTAGTTGCACTAAAATTGAGCAACATTAAGGTTGGCTATCCTGCTCATGTAAGGTGCAACTATAATTTGCTTAACCTTTTGTGCAGTCCACCAAAATAAAGTGCCATTGTGGTGAAAGTGACGACTCATCTTGCAAAGGCTAATAAAATGTTGCACGATATTACCAACAGAATTTGACGGAGATTTTGCAAACTCCAGTCACCATTTTTTGCAGTGCCACCAAAATTGAGAGATGTTGCCATGTGACATTTTAGTTGAACTGCACAAGACACTTATGCCAAAAAAGTGTTTTGCGCAGTTCACCAAAAGGTCACAATAGCAACAAGGTGAAATGGATATCCCTATCTGCACAAAAAGATAGAAAGTAAACAGTTGCTGGTCAATAAGAATATACGAAACCTACACGAAATGAAAAGAAGCATCTTAATTATGTTCACAGCAATCACGTAAGGACAGTAGAAATTTTAAAACGTCAGCAATGCTTCATGTTACCAGAAGCATTACGATCAACTATGACATTTGTCAAATATGGGATTACTTTAATGGTGGCATTGCTTGTTTACCAGATACAATAAATCAACAGCAGCTAAAGAGTTGGTTTAAGGACATGGCACCGTGGGGACACCAGGTCACTCAGCAGCGTAAAGAAGCAATTTACTTATCATACTAGGGAAAACAGCAGGAGTACCATTTGTTAACACAGTTTAATTGCATCATATCACTGGAGGCATTAGATTAACAATAACACTGGTTAGACATGTCCTTAAGGTAACAGTGTGATCACTTTATTTTACATGCGCCCTTACATTAACAACAGCAAAAGGTTGGTATAAGGACATGCGAAGTGGACGCATCAGCACAATGTACCTACAAGGAGGCATAAAGTGGTGATGCCGAGTTTGTTCATGCTCTGTGAGGGCAACAAATCTAATCCTGAGAACTTTTACTATGTGAGGGCAGCAAATCTAATCCTGGAGACCTTTTACTATGTGAGGGCAGCAAATCTAATCCTGGAGACCTTTTACTATGTGAGGGCAGCAAATCTAATCCTGGACATACTCTGTTGACTTGTCCACCAGCCGCCACTTTCTATCCTTTTTTCAACCAATAATAGATCTGTTCCTTATCCAGTTTGTATTGAGTTTTCCCATTATTTCCCTTTTCAACCAAGAGACCAGTTGGGTATCCGGTCTCTACTACTTTCCCCATGTTATTTCCTCTTTGAATCAAGTCCTAGATTCATGCTACGACATTCCCCCCTTTCTTCGTTGTTTGAACCAAGTCCTAGATTCGAATGCATGAAGTAGATTTACCTCTAATAATACTAAAAATTTAGGTGGATTTGGAAGAGCTGGTGGAAGTAGAAAAATATGCACATGCAGACACGTGGGGAGCTGGGGAAGTAGAGCAAGGCCGCTTTCGAAGAACTTGTACCTGAGGTTCGTCGGGATGTCAGCGGCGGCAAGTCCAATCTGCGCACAATATGGCAGGGAGGAAGAAGGGTTGGAGGACCTCCCGAGTCGGCGCTATGTCGGAGAGAACGGCACGGGCAAAGGATCGGGCCCCACCGGCAGCTGTGGGTTTCCTCCCTCGGCGGCGATGACCACGTGAACGATGCACCTTTTAGTCCTCTACACACACCGGCCGAAGGGATCCGGCCGGATCTGTGACCAGCGGTGAGCAGAGAGAAAATGTCGCTACCGCTGTCTTGTTTAGATCTGGAGAGGATGAGAGAATGAAGAGAGAAACCCTAGTAAAGCAAACGCTCAGGCCCCTGCGTACATATATAGTGGAGTGATTATCTTTTTCTCTCCACAACAAGCGTTTCAATTTGTGTACGTAGCATTAACGAAAAGAACTCTCTATTTAAGGTGACTAACTGTACGACTCCTACTTACTACTAGTAGTACTAGTATTGTTCACTTGTGCTCGCCGGCCCTCCATTCATTGAACAACCCCATGGGTGAATAAATATACAGTACTAGTATTTATACAGAACGAACAAGCTCGAATTATTTTCGTGTAGTTAAAAGTTGTGGGCGGGGCTTTTCCCGGGCAGTACGCGCGGTTGTTTTCTCGTAGGCGGTTTGACAGAGAGGCGAGGAGGGCGAGGGAGTGGCGGATTCAACTTACTTACTACTGGAAAGGTCGGGCTGTGCGATTTGACGGCACGTTACTGCTAGAAAGACTTGTGATATGACTACTCACTATAGTCATGAATTACTGGCCCTACGACCGGGGTGATGCCCCCCTTCCGTTCCGCACTCTAATCTGGTGCATGACACTTCGACCCGGATGCTGGCTCTCCCACATGTCGGCGAAGTACGTAGTAAGAAGGAGCAAAGATTCATGCGGTATATACTACTACTACTCACGTCGGAGGACTGCGAACCATGGCAGCTCAGTGAACCAGCAGTGCGAACCACGGCGGCCCAGTGAACCAGCAGTAGGAAACAATGTGGTGTAATGACCATAAAAAACAATGTGCTACGGTCCAGACTCATGTATAGTACTACTCCTCTTTGTTTGGATCCCTGAGTTAAAGCTAGTTTGGGTTGAAATAGCCCCAAATTATCAAAACAGGAGGGGTTAGTTTGAGCTAGTTTGCTCTAACCCAGCTAAAAAAACTAGCCCGGTGGAGAGGTCCTAATTGGGTTAGTTATCCTCGGGCCCACTAAAAGAGAACTAAAAAATATGTTCCCCATCGGGCCGCCCACCCAAGCGCCGCTCTGCCGGTCGCCCTCTCTCCTCCAGCCGCCCTCTCCCTCCAGCCTTTGAAGGTCAGCCCCTCACCCTTCACCAGTCATTTTTCTCCCTCTATCATGCGCGGTGGTGGCGCATCTACCAGGGAGGTTGCGAGAGGGGTGAGTTTGTTTATTCTTTCTCTGTCTCACAGCCATATCATTGATCTTGCTCGCTCTAGTGCTAATTCTGATTTGGAAAAGTAGATCCTGATCAAACTTGGTATAGATTTTTGGTGCATGCATGGAATTGTTTGATGCTGCTTGAGGAGGTAATAAATCTTTCTAGAGGCCCAAAGATTCAGTTCACCTTTCTAGGTATTTCAGTTTCAGGCTTGCATTATTTCTAGAGGCCCAAAGATTCAGTTCACCTTTCTAGGTATTTCAGTTTCAGGCTTGCATTATTTCTAGAGGCCCAAAGATTCAGTTCACCTTTCTAGGTATTTCAGTTTCAGGCTTGCATTATTTGTAGAGGCCCAAAGATTCAATTCACCTTTCTAGGTATTTTAGTTTCAGGCTTGCATTATTTCTAGAGGCCCAAGGATTAACTTCGCAGTCGTCGGCAAGCGTCCCTACTACCCATATTGGTGTCGACCTCAACTCGCAAGCGCTAGCGTCGGAGGGGTTCCCAGGGCTTGGGCTCTACAGAGCCTTCCTCCAGAGCGACGATGACGAGCTCCTCCCTGGGTGCGTGAGGGGCTCTGGGCTCCCTCCCTATCATGAATGACTTTCATGATGAGTTAGCTCATGCTTTGTTTCATGGAGTGTATTTTTTTTGTGAAGCTTGATTGACGACTTGTATGTTTAAGTGGGATATCTCATTTGTATGGACAATGTCAAATTTATCATGTTTTGCATGCTTGATTCGTAAAGATGGTTCGTTTATGTCGATTGTGAGGGTTAGTTCAGGGTTAGTTCAGTACTCCTATTCTATCAACACGAGTCCCATCTGACAACACCGTCCATGCTACAGCTAGCTCTTCTACCTCTTTTCTCTCTTCTAATTCTAAACTCAGCCGACGCTCAGTGGGTAGGGTGGGGATTTGCCGATGGTCGGTTTGCTCAACTGCGGCCCCACCTCACAGTGAAAACATTACGACTGGAATAAAAATGCCATATACTCCCTCTGTTCCTAAATATAAGCCTTTTTAGATAGTATTTCAAATGGAATGCAACAAACGGATGTATGTAGACATATTTTAGAGTGTAGATTCACTCATTTTGCTATGTATGTAGTCGCTTGCTGGAATCTCTAGAAAGACTTATATTTGCGAATGGAGGGAGTACTATACTAATAAAACATTAAGACCACGAGGCGATGCAGTGCTAGTTACAGGAGGCAAGAAGAAGAGATGCATCAATCGACGACATCCACCTCCTCGACTCAGGGTGCCAGCCCACCGAACGGCGGCTAAGTAGCAGCTACTTTCGTGGCTAGGTAGACATTCTTCTAAACAATGGCGTCCAAAGATTCCAGCCGCTGGAAGAAGGCCAACGTCTTTCTGTCCTTGCTTGCCTTGTAGTGGCCTATGTAGACGATTTCCTCGTAGACGTGGATGTGCAGGTCGACAGTTTCTTGCATGGCGAGGCGTTGCATGGTGAGCATGGCCTCGAGGTGCACATTCTTTGTCGCAACCTCCGGCACCTACAGGGCCACCAGGGCTTGAAAGAGTTTGTCACCATGGAGGCCGATGAGGGTGGCAGGCAATGAGGAGCCTGGGCGCGCGGGCTGGAGCAGTACGGCAAGGTCGTCTGTGTGCTTCTTGACGGCGGTGAACTTGCGGATGGAGTTGACCATCATGTCGTCCATGCGAGAGGCGAAGCCGGCGTCGGCGAGGGCTACGACGCCGGCGGTTGCCAGCACCATCTGGAAACGCTGCACGGTGCGGGGCCATGGGCCGGCGCCTTGGATGATTTGGCACAGCCGACTGCTGCTCGCGTCCATCGCCTCCATAGGTGATTGTGGCTTCTGGTCACTTGGTCTTGGATTGGAGTGAGCAGTGTTGCGCCGAGACTAGGAGTAGATGGATTGGAGTGGTGGGGCGCCTTTATATGAGAGTCCAAACTCTGTTGCATTCACATCATGCTGGCTCTATTGTGCTTCTCCAATTAATTCCCTCTGCATGTAATTGAGGATGCATCATTGACCGTTCAACGTCTCAGGAACCACTACACTCTCCCTCCTTGGCATTAAAGCATGGAAGCACCTATGGAGGCGACTGTCGCTCGAGTCTATCGCGTGTCAGGAGACCTTCGCGTCGACGACGAGGTGCCTATGGCGACTTCAAAATTTTCAAGATTATAGTGCCAACTCAGTCTTTCGGAGGTGCTCATAGGGGTAGGGTGTGCGTGTGTGCGTTCATAGGGGTGAGTGTATGCATGTGTATATGAGCGCTTGCGTCTGTACTGTGTTTAAAAACGTAAATGCATGTCAAAAAGAGACTAGTCAGTATACTCAATATTGTGCCCCGCGACCAAGGCGGAGAGGAAAACAAGAGAACTAGTATTTATTTATGGTGCAGATTACTCATTTTGCTCCATATGTACTCCATCTCGGTGTAGTCTAGTCACTTGTTGAAGTCTCTAGAAAGGCAGATACTCCTTTCTGGTTTACAGGACTATACTAGCAAGTACTACAATAGTGGGCTCACATAGCAATTTTGTCTCATGCAAGAGCCTGGCTATGTACGTGCTCCAAGGTTCGCAACTACCACGTTCGGGTTGCGCTTGGCTCTTTGCCTCTTCGAGAAGATCAACAATGATGTTACTACTACTGCTTCTACAGTATCGAATCCACTGCTGCATGTCCGTCCACCGCGAGTGGGAGGGATAGCATGTTGTAGTACTATAAGCAAAAGCATGTCCTCGTCTGCGAGCCACCATGCGCATGGGCGAGGGAGAAGGCGTGTAGTGGTAAAATCAAGCTTCTCCTCGTTGTACAAGTTGGCGCGACACATCATAGCACTGGCCCCACATGCTTGCCTCTAAACTTGGCTGAAAGACCCGCAGTGTACAATATATTTGCTACAACCTCTAACATTTACCCACCACAAATTAAAAAATATATTCCTATCTTGACCATATGAGCATGCAAACTGCAATCACCAGGATGACAGGTAGGGCCAGAAGATTATTTTAATCAAGAAAGCTTTGAGACGGCTACATAGCATGGAGCCGACCCCAACGATTTTAAGCTTACAGGCACGGTACATGATATCCTAGACTACTCTACACATAAAACTGCCACACGAGCGTCCGGGCTGCACTTGGCTCTTCGCCTCTTCGGGGAGTCGAACAATGATGGAGTACTACTGTAGTGAAGGAGTACTACAGTATGCTTCTGGCAATCTGACACCGATTGAACTGCTGCATGTCCACTGTGTGCAGGAGGGAGAGCGTGCAGCGAAACCTTCTCCTAGTCCTGCCAGCCACCATGCTCATGGGCGAGGGAGGGACGCAGCTTCATTGACTTAGTGCTCCTGCCTTTGCATGTATGACAGGTGGGCCCAACAGGTGGGTGGCTGCCCAACTATCATACAGCCAAAGGCAGGTGCAGTTAAGGCACCGGAGCTCAGTCTGCGAGGGAGAGGATAATCAAACTTCTCGTTGTTGTACGAGTTGACGCGACACATCAAAGAACTGCACTCGATATATTTCAATAATTTGCGCTTACCAATGCATTAATTACAATGCATGCATGCATGTCGTGACTCTCCTTTTGATACTTGCATGTGTTGATTTAATGCACCTTGAAGTAGTATGAATATATGACGGTAAAGCTTTGTAATGCCCCGGCCCTAAAGCGAGAGATGGTTGTGCACGAGGAGGGCGAGATCATGCAGACGGAACAGGACCCGACGATGGAGCTCTCGATGGTCTCGATGGACCTCACCTTGCTCCACTGCCCCTTGTGCCTCCGCCCCTTGAAGCCTCCAGTGTATGAGGTTCGAACACACCTCGTCCATTCGGCTAATCGAGCAAGGTGCAGGTTACTTGATTCATGTGTTGTTCGATTGATTTGTGCAGTGCAAGGGAGGGCACCTGGCCTGCGCGGACTACCGCCTCGAGCGCCATGGGAACCAGTGGCAATGCCAGAAGTGCGAGAGCGGCGGTGGCTTCGATGTGTGAAACACGACGGTGGACATCGTCCTCTCGTCGGTGAGGGTCGAGTGCCCGCACGAAGGCTGTGGGCTCTACGTCACTTACCACAAGCTCGCCGATCACTAGAGCGTGTGTCCGCTCGTGCCTTGCCAATGCCATGTGCCCGTCTGCGGCTACGAAGGCCCGTCGTCGATGCTCTCCCACCACATCAGCACATCCCATACCCGTGCATAGGATCCAATACGGCAAGGTGCTCCAGCTACAAGTGCCACTGTCGGAGCCACAGCTCTTGCTGTTCACGGAGGAGGACGACCGCGCGTTTTTCTTGGTCAGTGGCATGCTCGACATCAGCGTGCCTATCACCGTGTCGGTCATCTTCGTCAGAGCGGGGGCGTCCCCACTGCCACACTATGTGGCCAAGCTGTGGGCGAACGGCCCGCCGGGGGAGCCCAAAGGCAGGACCAACGCCGTCAAGGTGGAAATGGAGGTGACAATCAGCAAGGATCCCGACGATGTTGCCGTGCAGGAGCTGACCTTCTTCACAGTTCCACCCAAGCTGCTGGCCGGGGCTAAGCTGGTGTCCCTCCACATTCAGATTGACAAGCTCACGTCCTAAATGTTTCTATAGTGCCTTCTGTTTATCTTAGTAATATGCTAATATAGGGATTAGCTCGGTCTACTTTAGCTTAAGAGATGGTGGGTTTTGGTGGCGATGCAGCAATTACTTTGACATCTCATCAGTAATTTCCAACGGATATTTTGTGTCTGTTGGATATAAAGTTCCTTTGGGTAAGAAGTACTACTTTTCATCAAAATGGATAAAATGAGATGTATCTAGACGTATTTTAGTTCTAGATACGTCCCTTTTTATCCAGTTTGATGACAAGTATTTTCGGACGGAGGGAGCTTATATGCTTGTTTGTTCATGAAGTGTTCCATAATTGTGCGAGTTGATGCGACACATCAAAGTAGTACCACTACTAGTAGTAGTCCCTCCGATCCTAATTTCTCTGCACATAAGTCGAGGCGCAAATACCAAGCAGGTTCTAGTTGTGTTGGACAACTCACCTAACTGCGCACCAAGCAGATGAAGCTCGTGTCGTGTTGGTGCCATGTGTGGCCCACACATTAACTAAAACCTCGCGCCTCCATCTTAGCCTCTGCGTATTAAACTTCTCAATCTCAAGGACAAGGAGCAACGTGAAACTATGATAGAGCCAATCGGATGGTTGAGAACACTACAATTCGTAACTACAGATGCGTGTGTGAGAGAGGACGAGTGTGTGCATGCACCTCTTCTCTTCCTGTATAACGTACTAAACTCAAAGTACAAGTGTATGTGGGTGGCATCGACCAAGGGAACTAGAGATGGTGCATGCGAGAAGTCCCGAGAAATAGGTGTAATGCGTCTGAAAAAAAGACTAGTCTATAGCTTGCCACAAGGCTATTCCTGTCGAACGCCCCAATAACCGTAAGATATGTATCTGACGGTGCCAGTTATTGCACGTACACGGAAGTAGAAAAAGAAATACCATGGCATATGCTACACCACGGCCAAGAACACGTGCCCACGTTACGCCATCCGGGAATAGTCCCGCACTTTGAAACTAGAACCGTCAATAAATTTTGAGCTTGCGTCTCGTCACATTCCAAATTACTACTACTACCATGCTATATTTAATTGCAAACCTATTCACACTGATCTCAACCTAAATGGTTTCCCACTTAGGAGCGTATTAGTACTCGGTTATAAATACTACTATGCCAAGATGACTGCACATTCCTCCTCAACTCCTCATCCACAAAAACAAACAAGTCATTCAGAATCCTTCCCTTGCGTCTACCATGGCCAGCGTGAGTTCTGGGTCGAGAGATTACCACCAGGGAGAGGTGAGCATGGAAGCAGAAGCATGAGAGATGTCCTGCCTCACCGTGAAAGCAGCCAACATGTCCTGTAGCGTGAAAGTAGCAGCACAGAGGTCCTGTCGCACCACCGAAGCAGCACGGAGGTCCCGCCGTGCCGTTGATGCAGCAGACTGGTCCGGCCGCACCGCAGAAGTAGCAGAGATGTCCCGCCGCGCCGAGAATGCAGCATAGTTGTCCCGTCATGCCGCAGCGGCCTGGGAAATTGTCTCGTGGGCAGGCGACGACTCTTACAGGCGCATGCATGCAATCATCCATAGCCAGATGGATCAGATCTCCGGCTGGGCGAGGTTGCAGGATGACGTGAAAGCCTTGTTTGAACAGGCTACCAGCGTCATCCGGCAACTAAGGAAGGGCAATGAGAGGCTCCGGGCCGAGAGTGACCTGCTGAGGGCGAAGATCGTCCGAAGTGCAGACCAGCAGGAGGGGACCAATGCCTTGTTGAAGAGGATCGGCGTCATCATCAAGAAACTTATGGACGAGAATGATATGGTCCGCATCGAGCGCCAAAGGCTGGTGGAGGAATCCGTGGATGCTCTCAAGCAGTGTCTTGAGGACACGAAAGTGCTCATCGCTGCTCGCCGCGGAGACTAGTTCCCACGGCCTGCAGCAACACATCAAGAAAGTAGAGATCAGCGAGCCAGATCATTGTCTTCTTTCTTCTTTTGCCCTTGTGTATTTTGGGCATAGTTGCATGTGGCTTTTTTAATTATCTTCCTAATTATGTAAGACAATTATTATCCACTGTCGTCATCCTTATATATTCATCTATCTTGCTATAAGTCGCAGTAGATGCTATATAGGTCCGTCGGATCTTACATCAGGATCCGTGCAAAATTTTCTTTTCTGATTTTCTTTTTTCTCTCTTAAATCTCAGTTGAGTGAGACATAGACACGCCATTAAACAGAGGCTCAGGCACCATTAATGGAGACCTTGGGAGAGAGGTGGCGGCTGATGGAGGTCAAAGGGCTCTCCTCCTGATAAGCACGCGCATGGGTCTGATCGCACGCCTCTCGTACTCAAATAGCTACCCTGCACGGTGGCTCCTAGATAATTAAAAAAGGGGACGCGTGGAGGCACGTAAATGGTAAATAGAACGCCCATGGTTTCAATAATACTTGTGTTTCCGATTGTAACGTGACAGCACTTGTTCCAAAATGACTTTGTTGATTGTTAATGTGTGCGCCTTCGCAAATCTGACAGCAAAATTACCACGACATGTTGGTGCCATGTCATGGCACCAAGCCAAGTTTCACGATTTTCATGTGTGTTTTGGATTTACATGAATTAAAAAACCAAGTTTCTCAATGTTTCCAACCGAGCCACGACGCCCAGAATTTTGAATTTCATTCCCATTTCTTGCATGGGACCTAGAAATTTACCCGAGGACACACATGTGATTTTTCAACCAACTTTGGTGCACTGGAGCATGTGCTTGTATTTCAAATTTGAATTATGCACACAAAGGTGACACGTCCCTCTCAGAACCATGAGCCTTCTTGAGAGAAGCTCCGGTTTGCAAGAAGCTTATACCAAAATTTGTTACTATTAGGCCAATTTTTTTACCACAACATGGTAGTACCATGACATGACACCATGCCAAGTTTCATGATTTTCAGGCATGTTTTGGATTTACAAGAATTTTAAAACCAAGTTTCTCAATGTTCTCGGCCGAGCCACGATGCCCAGATGTTTGAATTTCATTCCCATTTCTTGCATGGGACCTAGAAATTCACCCGAGAACACACATGTTATTTTTCAACCAACTTTGGTGCACGGGAGCATGTGCTTGTAGTTCAAATTTGAATTATGCACATTAAATGACCAGAAACTCAATTAATGTATAAAAAAGGCCAAGCAAACCTGGAATAATTCCAAAATTTAACAGGGCACTCATGTAGTTCTATGTTGCCTATGTAAAGTAAATCAAGGGGGCAGCGTATATCGTTTCGCACTCAAAGGTGGCACGTTCCCTCTCAGAACCACGAGCCTTCTTGAGAGAAGCTCCGGTTTGCAAGAAGCTTATACCAAAAGTTGCTCCAAATCGGCCCAATTTTTTACCACAGCATGTTAGTGCCATGACATGACACCATGCCCAGTTTCATGATTTCTAGGCAAGTTTTGGATTTACATGAATTTAAAATCCAAGTTTCTCGATGTTCTCGGCCAAGTCACGATGCCCAGATGTTTGAATTTCATTCTCATTTCTTGCATGGGACCTAGAAATTCAACCAAGGACACACATGTGATTTTTCAACACACTTTGGTGCACCGGAGCATGTGCTTGCAGTTCAAATTTGGATTATGCACATTAAATGTCCAGAAACTCAATTAATGTATAAAAAGACCAAACAAACCCGAAATAATTCCAAAATTTAACAGGGCACTCATATAGTTCTATGTTGCCTTTGTAAAGAAAATTAGGGGGAGGCAGCTTATATCATTTAGCACACAAAGGTGACACGTTCCCTCTCGGAACCACGAGGCTTGTTGAGAGAATCTCCAGTTTTGCAAGAAGCTTATACCAATGTTGGATATCGGGTTCCGGCAAAACCCTTAAGGTTCAAACACTGGGGTGCGCACGAAGATTTCCTCCTACCAAATCTCGCTCTCACCCTTGCCGCAATCCCTTAACTAGATCGATGAACAACACAAAAGACACAAGATTTATACAGGTTCGGGCCACCGTTGTGGTGTAATATCCTACTCCTGTGTGTGGTGGTGGATTGCCTCTTAGGCTGATGATGAACAGTACAAGGGAAGAACATCCTCGCGAGGAGAGGTGTTCTTGTGGTGGTGTGGTGTGTAGATGGACTTGAGTTCGTCCCTTCTACGGTGGTGGCTAGCCCATAGAGGCCCTGGTCCTCTTCCCAAATATTGAGCGGGAAGGGATCCAACAGCGGCCATTTTGAAAGGGGACAGCTAGTACAAGCTATCCTGACTAAAGGTGGTCTTCGCCTGCCAAAGGTGCTGGTGATGACACCGTCTTGGGCTCCACAGTGACCTCCGTCTTGCCGTCCTGCTGGTCTTGGTCCTGTTGCACCGATATGGAAACCTTTGCCTGATGCCTCGGTACTCTGCGCCTGCACTTGCCCCCTTTGCACCAAAGAGGAAACAAGGACACTGCATGGGCTGGCGCCCGCCTGGTCTTGGTCATCATGGCTTGCGTCATGGGAACCTCGCGAGGTACCCCTTGACTTGTTCTCTTCGCCTCCTCGCGAGCCTGCCTAGTGAGGCCGCTCCTGAGGAGGCCTTGCGCCATCCGCCTCGCGAGGGTCTTGAGTGTTTGGTTGATGAAGACGGGCCGTACTGGGCCACCGATTGAGCCACGCAGCAGGCCGCAGGCAGGCAAGTCTGGTGACCCCCATTCCCAGAACGCCGACAACCAAAACTTGTCCCAATTCAGCCAAAAAATATACATATGAAAACAGGGTTTAGATTATCCCAAACATCTCGCTACCTAGACCAATGTACTATGATTTGAATTCAACATAAAATGGATACAAATATTTGAATTGGAGATCGTATGGTACATGTAGTTCATAGTGAAATATGATTACTGCTATATGCATGTTTTTTGTTATCAAGATAATACTTAAATGATTGTATAACTTGATAACAATCGTATTCAAATAAGGAAAATTGATTCAAATTTAGTCCATATGGTAGATGACAATATATATGTTGATAGGGTGGAGTAAAATGTTCATATATGATGGAAGATCAAAATGTACGACTACATCAATTATAAACAGCAAGGTCACCTAACAATATATTCAAATTCAACATAACGTGGATTCAAAATTGAAATTCGAGATCCTAGCATTTGTAATCATATAAAAAGGGACATTACTCTTTCTTTTGGTGGGAATTGATTTGTTTTTTGTTGTTGTTGAGGGAAGTGCGAATCGATTTGGTATTGTACAGGGTAATCTTGTTCTCCCGATTTTTTTACATTTTTCTTGTAGTTTTTTCAATGCTATTTATAGCAATATAGTAAAAGGGGACATGACTCTCTTGTGTCTTGTATGAATTGTTTTTTTGTACACGTGAAGTTTGTTCTGCTGAACAAGGAATCTACACCTTGTTATCCCGAAATTTTCAAGCTCGAGTATCTTTTGTCTCACCTGCTTTGAAACTCCCGCCTCTTCAACCCGTGTCGCGCCTTGTTATCCTGAAATTTCGATGCGCGTGAAAACTCCCTCCTCATCCAAAATTGGTCCTGCAACCCAGACACGCGAAGTCCCCCTTCTACCCCTCAGCTGGAAATGCCGGCTACGTCGCGGTGTCAAAACCAGTGGGGGTACGCTGGTAACATACCCTACATTTCGGACAAGGGCGTCCCTAAGCCATGGCTTCCCCCCACCTTCCCCTTTGTTCCCCCCATTCGTTCATCGAGGCCGCCAAAACCCATGAAACCCCACGCTCCTCCGTCGGCCTCCCGACCGCCGCCCAGCCAGAAACTCTTCCTCGAAGACGTCGTCCACCGCAACAGCTCGCCGTCCCTCATCCACTGCACCGGATGAGGATCCGTCATTGATCTCATCGTCTCGCCGGATCAGCCGCCCCATCCTACAACTCCAAGGAGCTGCCCCGGCGTTCGCCTCGTCTATCGCGCCACCTCCATCCCCACAACACCGTCTTGACCTGCCCTACCGAAACTGCAGCACCCTCACCAATTCCTCCGATGAAGCCAAGGCCAACTCGGTGCCACCAATGAAGTTCTGCACTCACCGCTGCATTTTATCTTTTATTCGATCTCATGGGGCTGCCGGTGCTCGATACCGAGCATCCATGGCGGGTCTCCATCGACAGCGCCGTCGCCGGCCACTTCATCCATAGTGTCTCTCCGCCATGTCATTGCTTCCTCGGCGACTACTTCCACACCGGCACTAGCTGCATATGCTCCGTCTTGCTCGCGTTGCGGCTCTGTTCTTGCTGTCGATCGCGCTGTTGCATTGCTCTTTCTTTCGTTTGTGATGTTGCTCTACTCTCCTATTGATGTCGGTCGTGCTGCTGCTCTGCTCTTGCTCTCATTTGTGATGCTGCTCTTCTCTTGCTCTCGCTCACGCTGCTGCTGCTGCACGACCTCCGGCAACTACAGGAGTTGCTGCTTTAGCACTCGCTCGTGGAGCTACTGCATGACTTGCTCTGCTAGTGCGTTCCTTGCTCGAGCGTCTGCTGATTTAGATCACTACTTCTCTACTACTATTGCTCGAACGCCCTAAACATATATTGCAATGCTCTGCTACTAGTTCAATCAGTTTCGAGAGTAAAATTCAGTTTCGGCTGTAAAGTTCAGTTTCTTCAGTTAAGTTCAGAGTGAACAGTACTTACAGTATCTGTTGGAGCAGTTGTGGCGCGGCTGATGCGTTTTACATCTAGCACTTTTTGGTGATGTATTTTACATATCTATTGCAGATGATATTAGAGTCCCACTTCATATTAACGTTGTCTGTCTTGTCCTGCTTCAGCCTCGCTGCCGTACACCTCACCGGAGCTGCTCCAATGACGGAACCGTCCATCACAGCGTAGCAGTACCCTCGGCGCCATTTCCAGAGGCCTCAGATCTTCTTCCCCGCCTCCGACAGTCACACCAGCATCACCATCCTCCACGTCCAACCCAATGATGTTGAGATCCACAAGGCTATGCCAAAGAGGTTGTACACTCGTCGCATCACTTTGTTACTCTGCATTCATGTTGATCCCTCAGGGATCCTTTGCTATGGAACTACTATGGTACTACTATTCGTGCATTTGGTTAGAAGGAGTGGAGCAAAGCAAATCTGGAGGATTTTTTCCTTTGGTGTCTCTTTCAAAGAAAAACGTAGGAATTTTAATATTCACTTGGACGTCCTTTTCAAATTAATATGCATGAAGAACAGAACTAATTGCATTACTGGCATAATAAGATTCTTATTTTTTTTCATTTTCACGTGGTTTGACTTTAATTTGACCATGTTTCTCCATTCCTGTGTTCTTCCAATTCATGTGAACCAAACACCCAGGTTGACGGAAATCCTATGTTTCCAAATGCTCCGTTTTGCACGTGCATTCCTATCCTATTCCTGTGTTTTTCCTGTCCCTGCGTTTATAGAATCCTCCAATTCTAAGGAGCCCTTACAGATTTACTTCATTTTCAGATAGGCGTCAAAGAAAACTCTGTGTGTTATGTCCTGCTCCTACCGTGTCGTCATCCACACCACCTGAGGTGCACCATTGATAGAAGCGTTCACTGCAGCAGAGATTCCTCCTGCAGACTTTCTTTCACCGCCTCAGATCACCTTCCCCGTTGCCGGCAGCCACGCCAACTGGATTACCATCATCGACTGAGCAGATGAACCTGAGGACTACATAGTTCCAGAACAGAGATCGCAGTCTTTCGTGTTTGCTTACGTTATACAACGGTTATTATTACATGCTGCTTTATCATTAAAACTTGAGTTTTAAAATGCCCGTGGGTCTCATATCGAGGCTGCAACGAATAGTATCTGTCTACTATCTGGTTCATCTGGGGTCTTCTATGTGGTTCATGTTGGGTGGGCAATGATACGTCTCCAACGTATCTATAATTTTTGATTGTTCCATGCTATTATATTATCTATTTTGGATGTTTAATGGGCTTTATCATGCACTTTTATATTATTTTTGGGACTAACCTATTAACCGGAGGCCCAGTGCAAATTGATGTTTTTTCCTATTTCAGTGTTTCGCAGAAAAGGAATATCAAACGGAGTCCAAACAGAATGAAACCTTTGGGAGAGTCATTTTTGGACAAACGCAATCCACGAGACTTGGAGTGGACGTCAAGGAAGCAACGAGGCGGCCACGAGGTAGGAGGGCGCGCCCAAGGCGGTAGGTGCGCCCCCCACCCTCGTGGGCCCCTAGTGGCTTCACCGACCTACTTATTTCGCCTATATATACTCATATACCCTGAAAACATCCAGGAGCACCACGAAACCCTATTTCCACCGCCACAACCTTCTATACCCGTGAGATCCCATCTTGGGGCCTTTTCCGGCGCTCCACCGGAGGGGGGATCGATCACGGAGGGCTTCTACACCATAGCCTCTCTGATGATGTGTGAGTAGTTTACCACAGACCTTCGGGTCCATAGTTATTAGCTAGATGGCTTCTTCTCTCTCTTTGATTCTCAATACAATGTTCTCCTCGATCTTCTTGGAGATCTATTCAATGTAATACTTTTTGTGGTGTGTTTGTCGAGATCCGATGAATTATGGGTTTATGATCAAGTTTATCTATGAGAAATATTTGAATCTCTTCTGAATTCTTTTATGTGTGATTAAGTTATCTTTGCAAGTCTCTTCAAATTATCAGTTTGGTTTAGCCTACTAGATTGATCTTTCTTGCAATAGGAGAAGTGCTTAGCTTTGGGTTCAATCTTGCGGTGTCCTTTCCCAGTGACAGCAGGGGTAGCAAGGCACGTATTGTATTGTTGCCATCGAGGATAAAAAGATGGGGTTTATATCATATTGCTTGAGTTTATCCCTCTACATCATGTCATCTTGCTTAATGCGTTACTCTGTTCTTATGAACTTAATACTCCAGATGCATGCTGGATAGTGGTCAATGTGTGGAGTAATAGTAGTAGATGTAGAATCGTTTCGATCTACTTGTCACGGACGTGATGCCTATATACAATATCATGCCTAGATATTCTCATAACTATGCGCTTTTCTATCAATTGCTCGACAGTAATTTTTTCACCCACCGTAAGATATGTTATCTTGAGAGAAGCCACTAGTGAAACCTATGGCCCCCGGGTCTCTTTTCCATCGTCTTATATCTC
Source organism: Triticum aestivum (assembly GCF_018294505.1). Classification (NCBI taxonomy): domain Eukaryota; kingdom Viridiplantae; phylum Streptophyta; class Magnoliopsida; order Poales; family Poaceae; genus Triticum; species Triticum aestivum. The sequence goes on from NC_057795.1 coordinate 194,089,347, forward strand.
TTTTATTTACGTTTCATCTCGTTTACTATTTTTCAATCTTTACTTTTCAATCTATACAAAAAAATACCAAAAATATTTATCTTATTATGTCTATCAGATCTCACTTTTGCAAGTGGCCGTGAAGGGATTGACAACCCATTTATTGCGTTGGTTGCAAGGTTCTTATTTGTTTGTGCAGGTACAAGGTGACTTGCGTGTAACCTCCTGCTGGATTGATACCTTGGTTCTCAAAAACTGAGGGAAATACTTATGCTACTTTGCCACATCACGCTTTACTCTTCAAGGGAAAACCAATGCATGCTCAAGAGGTAGCAAGAAGGATTTCTGGCGCCGTTGTCGGGGAGGCTTATGCCAAGTCAAGTCAAGATTTCATCTTTCTACAACTCGCCGATTTCTGGCATCGTTGCCGGAAAGATCTACGCACAAGTCAAGACATACAAGGTACCCATCACAAACTCTTATCCCTCGCATTACATTATTTGACATTTGCCTCTCGTTTTCCTCTCCCCCACTTCACCCTTGCCGTTTTATCCGCCTTTTTTCCGTTGGTATCTTTTTGCTTGCTTCTTGTGTGCTTGTGTGTTGTATTGTTTGTCACTACGGCTCAAGACAATACTAAATTGTGTGATTTTTCCAATACCAACAACAATGATTTTCTTAGCACTCTGATTGCTCCTATTACCGATGCTGAATCTTGCAAAATTAATGTTGCTTTACTGAATCTTGTCATGAAAGATTAATTCTCTGGCCTTCTTAGTGAAGATGCCGCTACACATCTAAATAACTTTGTTGATTTGTGTGATATGCAAAAGAAGAGATATGTGGATAATGATATTGTTAAATTAAAGTTATTTCCGTTTTCGCTTAGAGATCATACTAAAACATGGTTCTCTTCTTTGCCTAAAAATAGTATTGATTCATGGAATAAGTGCAAAGATGCTTTTATCTCTAAGTATTTTCCTCCCGCTAAGATCATCTCTCTTAGAAACGATATTATGAATTTTAAGCAACTTGATCATGAGCATGTTGCACAAGCTTGGGAGAGGATGAAACTAATGATACGTAATTGTCCTACACATGGTTTGAATTTATGGATGATTATACAAAAAAATTATGCCGGATTGAATTTAGCTTCTAGAAATCTTTTAGATTCGGCCGCAGGAGACACTTTTATGGAAATCACTTTAGGAGAAGCTACTAAAATCCTAGATAATTATGGTTAATTATTCTCAATGGCACGCCGAAAGATCTACTTGTAAAAAGGTTCATGCAATTGAAGAGATTAATGTTTTGAGTGGAAAGATGGATGAACTTATGAAATTTTTTGCTAATAAGAGTGTTTATTCTGATCCTAATGATATGCCCTTATCTACTTTGATTGAGAATAATAATGAATCTATGGATGTGAATTTTGTTGGTAGGGACAATTTTGTTAACAAAGCGTATAGAGGAAACTTTAATTCTAGGCCGTTCCCTAGTAATTCCTCTAATAATTATGGTAATTCCTACAACAATTCTTATGGAAATTTCAATAAGGTGCCCTCTGATTTTGAGACTAGTGTTAAAGAATTTATAATTTCGCAAAAGAATTTCAATGCTTTGCTTGAAGAAAAATTGCCTAAGATTGATGAGTTGGCTAGAAACATTGATAGAATTTCTCTTGAAGTTGATTCTTTGAAAATTAGATCTATTCCACCTAAGCATGATATCAATGAGTCTCTCAAAGCCATGAGAATTTCCATTGATTAGTGCAAAGAAAGAATCGCTAGGATGCGTGCTAAAAAGGATTGCTTTATGAAAGCGTGTTCTTCTAGTTTTCATGGTAATAAGGATGAAGATCTGAAAGTGATTGATGTGTCTCCTATTAAATCTTTGTTTTCCAATATGAATCTTGATAAAGATGGGACTGGATATGAGTCAACTTTAGCTAAAAGGCGTCCCAATGATTTGATGTTATTAGATCTTGATGCAAAAATTGGTAAAAGTGGGATTGCAGAGGTCAAAACTTTACATAGCAATGAACCCAGTATTTTGGATTTCAAGGAATTTAATTATGATAATTGCCCTTTGATAGATTGTATTTCCTTGTTGCAATCCATGCTAAATTCTCCTCATGCTTATATTCAAAATAAAGCTTTTACCAAACACATCATTGATGCTTTAATGCAATCTTATGAAGAAAAACTTGAATTAGAAGTTTCTATCCCTAGAAAACTTTATGATGAGTGGGAACCTACTATTAAAATTAAGATTAAAAATCATGAATGCTATGCTTTGTGTGATTTGGGTGCTAGTGTTTCCACGAATCCTAAAATTTTGTGTGATATGCTAGGTTTCCATGAATTTGATGATTGTTCTTTAAATTTGCATCTTGCGGATTCCACCATTAAGAAACCTATGGGGAGGATTAATGATGTTCTTATTGTTGCAAATAGGAATTATGTGCCCATAGATTTCATTTTCCTTGATATAGATTGTAATCCTTCATGTCCTATTATTCTTGGTAGACCTTTCCTTAGAATGATTGGTGCAATTGTTGACATGAAAGAAGGAAATATTAGATTCCAATTTCCATTAAGGAAAGGAATGGAGCACTTTCCTAGGAAGAAAATTAAATTACCTTATGAATCTATTATGAGCTCCACTTATGAATTGAATACCAAAGATGGTAATACCTAGATCTATTCTTGTTTTTATGCCTAGCTAGGGGCATTAAACGATAGCGCTTGTTGGGAGGCAACCCATTTATTTTTGTTCTTTACTTTTTGTTCCTGTTTAGTAATAAATAATTCATCTATCCTCTGGTTAGATGTGGTTTTGAGTTTTAATTAGTGTTTGTGCCAAGTAAAACCTTTAGGATAACCTACAGTGATAGTTAATTTGATCTTGCTGAAAAACAGAAACTTTTGCACGCACGAGATTAGTTTTCATAAATGACAGATACCTGATTTTCAGTTGATTGTTTTTTTAGAAGATTAATAAACACATTAGCTAGGACTTCCTAATTTAGTAGAATTTTTGGAGTTCCATAAGTATTCGAGAGTTACAGATTGCTACAGACTGTTCTGTTTTTGACAGATTCTGTTTTTCGTGTGTTGTTTGCTTATTTTGATGAATCTATGGCTAGTATCGGGGGGTATGAACCATAGAGAAGTTGGAATACAGTAGGTTTAACACCAATATAAATTAATAATGAGTTCATTACAGTACCTTAAAGTGGTGGTTTGTTTTCTTGCACTAACGGAGCTCATGAGATTTTCTGTTGAGTTTTGTGTTGTGAAGTTTTCAAGTTTTGGGTAAGATTTGATGGATTTTGGAATAAGGAGTGGCAAGAGCCTAAGCTTGGGGATGCCCAAGGCACCCCAATATAAAATTCAAGTACAACCAAAATCCTAAGCTTGGGGATGCCCCGGAAGGCATCCCCTCTTTCGTCTTCGTCTATCGGTAACTTTACTTGAGGCTATATTTTTATTCACCACATGATATGTGTTTTGCTTGGAGCATCTTGTATTATTTGAGTATTTGCTTTCTAGTTTATCACAATCATCCTTGCTGTACACACCTTTTAGAGAGAGACACATGAATCGGAATTTATTAGAATACTCTATGTGCTTCACTTATATCTTTTAAGCTAGATAATTTTGCTCTAATGCTTCACTTATACCTTTTTAGAGCACGGTAGTTTTATTTTATAGAAATTATTGATCTCTCATGCTTCACTTATATTATTTTGAGAGTCTTTTAGAATAGCACGGTAATTTGCTTTGGTTATAAAATTATTCCTAATATGATGGGCATCCAAGTTGGTTAAAATAAAAACTTTCATATGGAGTGCATTAAACACTATGATAAATTTGATACTTGATAATTGTTTTGAGATATAAAGGTGGTAATGTTAGAGTCATGCTAGTTAGGTAATTATGAAATTGAGAAATACTTGTGTTAAAGTTGGCAAGTCCCGTAGCATGCACATATGGTGAACGTTGTGTGACAAATTTGAAGCATGGGGTGTTCTTTGATTGCCTTCCTTATGAGTGGAGGTCGGGATCGCGCGATGGTTAACTCCTACCAACCCTTCCCCTAGCAGCATGCGTAGTAGTACTTTGCTTCGAGGGCTAATAAACTTTTGCAATAAGTATATGAGTTCTTTATGACTAATGTGAGTCCACGGATTATACGCACTCTTACCCTTCCGCAATTTGCTAGCCTCTACGGTACCGTGCATTGCCCTTTCTCACCTCGAGAGTTGGTGAAAACTTCGCCGGTGCATCCAAACCCCGTGATACGATACGCTCTATCACACATAAACCTCCTTATATCTTCCTCAAAATAGCCACCATACCACCTATTATGGCATTTCCATGGCCATTCCGAGATATATTGTTATGCAACTTTCCACCATTCTGTTTATTATGACACGCTCCATCATTGTCATATTGCTTTGCATGATCATGTAGTTGACATTGTATTTGTGGCAAAGCCACCTTTATATTTCTTTCATACATGTCGCTCTTGATTCATTGCATATCCCGGTACACCGCCGGAGGCATTCACATAGAGTCATATTTTGTCCTAAGTATTGAGTTGTAATTCTTGAGTTGTAAATAAATAGAAGTGCGATGATTTCCATTATTAGAGCATTGTCCCATGTGAGTAAAGGATGATGGAGACTATGATTCCCCCACAAGTCGGGATGAGACTCCGAACGAAAAAAAAGGAGAGAAAAAAAAGGAAAAAAAGAGGCCAAAGAAGCCCAAATAAAAAAAGAGAGAAAAAGAGAGAAGGGACAATGTTACTATCCTTTTTCCACACTTGTGCTTCAAAATAGAACCATGATCTTCATGATAGAGAGTTTCTTACTTTCATATACTAGTGGGAATTTTTCATTATAGAACTTGGCTTGTATATTCCAATGATGGGCTTCCTCAAAATGCCCTAGGTCTTCGTGAGCAGGCAAGTTGGATGCATACCCACTTAATTTATTTTTTATGAGCTTTCATAAATTTATAGCTCTAGTGCATCCGTTGCATGGCAATCCCTACTCCTCGTATTGACATCAATTGATGGGCATCTTCATAGCCTGTTGATTAGCCGCGTCAATGTGAGACTTTCTCCTTTTTTGTTTTCTCACATAATCCCTATCATCATACTCTACTCCACCCATAGTGCTATGTCCATGGCTTACGCTCATGTATTGCGTGAGGGTTGAAAAGGCTGAAGCGCGTTAAAAAGTATGAACCAATTGCTTGGCTGAAACTGGGGTTGTGCATGATGGGAGCATTTTGTGTGACAAAAATGAAGCATGGCCAAACTATATGATTTTGTAGGGATAAGCTTTATTTGGCTATGTTATTTTGATAAGACATAAACTGCTTGGTTAGCATGCTAGAAGTATTACTATTTTTATGTCAATATTAAACTTTTATCTTGAATCTTTTTGATCTGAACATTCATGCCACAATAAAGAGAATTGCATTGAAAATTATGTTAGGTAGCATTCCACATTAAAATTTCTGTTTTTATCATTTACCTACTCGAGGACGAGCAGGAATTAAGCTTGGGGATGCTTGATACGTCTCCAACGTATCTATAATTTTTGATTGTTCCATGCTATTATCTATCTGTTTTGGATGTTTAATGGGCTTTATTATGAACTTTTATATTATTTTTGGGACTAACCTATTAACCAGAGGCCCAGTGCAAATTTTTGTTTTTTGCCTATTTCAGTGTTCCGCAGAAAAGGAATATCAAACAGAGTCCAAACGGAAGGAAACCTTCGGGAGAGTCATTTTTGGAACAAACGCAACCCAGGGGGTAGGCGCGCCCCCCACCCTCGTGGGCCCCTCGTGGCTCCACCGACCTACTTCTTTCGCCTATATATACTCATATACCCTGAAAACATCCAGGAGCACCATGAAACCCTATTTCCACCGCCGCAACCTTCTGTACCTGTGAGATCCCATCTTGGGGCCTTTTCCGGCACTCTGCTGGAGGGGGAATCGATCATGGAGGGCTTCTACATCAACACCATAGCATCTCTGATGATGTGTGAGTAGTTTACCACAGACCTTCGGGTCCATAGTTATTAGCTAGATGGCTTCTTCTCTCTCTTTGATTCTCAATACAAAGTTCTCCTCGATCTTCTTGGAGATCTATTCGATGTAATACTTTTTGCGGTGTGTTTGTTGAGATCCGATGAATTGTGGGTTTATGATAAAGATTATCTATGAAAAATATTTGATTCTTCTCTGAATTCTTATATGTATGATTTGATATCTTTGCAAGTCTCTTCGAATTATCAGTTTGGTTTGGCCTACTAGATTGTTCTTTCTTGCAATAAGAGAAGTGCTTAGCTTTGGGTTCAATCTTGCGGTGTCCTTTCCCAGTGACAGCAGGGGTAGCAAGGCACGTATTGTATTGTTGCCATTGAGGATAAAAAGATGGGGTTTATATCATATTGCTTGAGTTTATCCCTCTACATCATGTCATCTTGCTTAATGCGTTACTCTGTTCTTATGAACTTAATACTCTAGATGCATGCTGGATAGCGGTCGATGTGTGGAGTAATAGTAGTAGATGCAGAATCGTTTCGATCTACTTGTCACGGACGTGATGCCTATATACATGATCATGCCCAGATATTCTCATAACTATGCGCTTTTCTATCAATTGCTCGACAGTAATTTGTTCACCCACCGTAAGATATGCTATCTTGAGAGAAGCCACTAGTGAAACCTATGGCCCTCGGGTCTCTTTTCCATCGTATTATATCTCTTTTATTTACACTGCATCTTGTTTACTATTTTGCAATCTTTACTTCTCAATCTATACAACAAAAATACGAAAAATATTTATCTTATTATGTCTATCAGATCTCACTTTTGCAAGTGGCCGTGAAGGGATTGACAACCCCTTTATCGTGTTGGTTGCAAGGTTCTTATTTGTTTGTGCAGGTACAAGGCGACTTGCGTGTAACATCCAACTGGATTGATAACTTGGTTCTCAAAAATTGAGGGAAATACTTGCGCTACTTTGCTGCATCACCGTTTCCTCTTCAATGGAAAACCAACGCATGCTCAAGAGGTAGCAGGAAACAAACAATAGATGATCCATTGTCTATATTTCTAAACTGAAGTTATAATCTACCTGCTATCATTATTTTTTGGACCTATCCACTTGTTTGCTACCATCAGTCTTGATTTTTGCATGCACCCCTTAGGCCTTACAAAATCTAACTATTTTTTTATTATGCATGTCAGTTATTATACACAATCATACTGAACATGTAGAGAAAAAGATAAGATCGTTTTGTGGGAATATAGTGTCATGCAGACGCTGCTCCATGGTGGGTGAAGTGGGGCCCCCTCCCGCCATTACAAATTGTATTCCAGAGGAAGATAACTGTTCAGATGAGGATTCATAGGGAGCCAACCACTCCTATTTACCACCTGAGGTGTTTTCTCTAACCTGGCATGCTGATGTTGGTCATATCATGCATATGGCGCCTCGCATTGCTTACATTATACATCTTATACGTCATCAGCTTAGTTTAGATTTGCTTTGTGTGAATGCCACCTGTTTGGTTTCCATATCATACTCCCATTGTTCCTAAATATTTGTCTTTTTAGAGATTTCAACAAGTGAGTACATATGGAGAAAAATGAGTGAATCTACACTCTAAAATATGTCTATATACATCTGTATGCGGTAGTCCATTTGAAATCTCTAAAAAGACAAATATTTAGGAACGGAGGGAGTATATGTGAATTATGCAATGCCATCTTCTTTAGCCAGGCATCATATACGTGAATCATGCAATGCCATCCTGTTTAGCTAGTCATCGTATATGTGAATTGCATCGTGCCATTTTTTCATAATGTAATCCATTTGTCAACAATGTTTATACATTCATCTATTCTTCCTGTGCATCAGCCATTTGAATTGGTCATGGGAAAATCTAGAGTGAAAACAAGGTCTTCTGAGCAGTCAGTGCTACCTGTCGATGCAGATTTCTTGCTGGTTACAGATAGCTCCTCAGAGGAGGATTCAGAGACAGATGACCAGTCGTATCCCCCCCCCCCCCGAGGTGCATGCTCTAACTTGGCAGGGTTATATTGCTCATATCATGCATATGGTGTCTTGCATTGCCATTCCATATGCTTAGATTAGACATGTTTTGTGTGAATGCCTCCTGCTAGCTTTCTGTATCAGATATGTGAATTATGCAATGCCATATTTTTCAGCCAGTTATCATATATGTGAATTATGCACCGCCATGTAACCAGGCATCATATATATGAATTATCTCATGCCATCTTTTTTTTCATTATGTATTCCCTTTGTCGACGATCTATGTATATTGAACTACTCTTCATGTGTATCAGCCATTTGAGCCGGTTATGTAAAAATCTGGAGTGAAAACAAGGTCTTCAGAGCAGGCAATGGTACTGTTGAAGCATATATCTCGATGGTTACAGGGAGCTCCTCAGAGGAGGATTCAGAGACAGATGACCAGTCCTATATCCCACCTGAGGTGTATGCTCTAAGTTGCAATGTTTATATTTCTCATATCATGCGTATGGTGTCTTGCATTGCTTAGTTTAGACATCATATGCACAATATTGAATTCTATATGCTTAGTTTAGAGATCATACATGCGAATGCCAGCTGCTTAGTATATGAATCAATTATGTCAATTATATCATGCCATCCTGTATACTTAGACAACATGTATGTGAATTATTTCATCCCAACATATTTTAGAAAGACATCATATAGTTTTGTCATGTCATCCTGTTTAGATACTCATCATATGTTGAATTATGCCATTATATCATGTTAAGTTATCCATCATATATTTGAAATTGTGTCATGCTATCCTGTTTAGTTAGGCATCATATATGTGAAATTGTGTCATGTTGTCCTGTTTGGTTAGACAACATATATGTGAATTATGTCACGCCCAATATGCAACCCTATCCAAAAGGAACTCGAAGGTCCCACCAAGGATAGACCCGCATATTGAAACGCTTTTGCAAGGTGGATATCATTACATAAATAGATGGGGATACGTACAAGAGGCATACAATGCCACACGAATACAACATCATTTTACATAAGATCAACATCCGACTACGGATGAGACACAAACAGAAACTCAAACGACATCCACCCTGCTAGCCCAGGCTGCCGACCTGGAACCTATCCCTTGATCGAAGAAGAAGCAGAAGAAGAACTCCAAAACAAGCAAACATCGCTCTCGCGTCATGATCATCGCAAAACCTGTACCTACAACTGTTGTTGTAGTAATCTGTGAGCCACGAGGACTAAGCAATCCCATTACCATGGGTATCAAGACTAGCAAAGCTTAATGGGAAAGGAAGGGGTAAAGTGGTGAGGTTGTAGCAGCGACTAAGCATATATGGTGGCTAACATACGCAAATGAGAGTGAGAAGAGAAACAAAGGAACGGTCATCAACTAGTAATGATCAAGAAGTGATCCTGAGCTCCTACTTACGTCAATCATAACACAGAAACCGTGTTCACTTCCCGGACTCCGCCGAAAAGAGACCATCACGGCTACACATGCGGTTGATGCGTTTTAATTTGGATCTGGTGTCAAGTTATCTACAACCGGAAATTATCAAATTCCCATCTTCCACATAACCACGGGCACGGCTCTCGAAAGTTTATAACCCTGCAGGGGTGTCCCAACTTAGCCCATGATAAGCTCTCGCGATCAACGAAGGATATTCCTTCTCCCAGGAAGACCCGATCATTCTCGGAATCCCGGTTTACAAGACATTTCAACAATGGTAAAACAAGACCAGCAAAGCCGCCCGCTGTACCGACAAATCCCGATAGGAGCTGCACATATCTCGTTCTCAGGGCACACCGGATGAGCAAGACGTCGGGTTGGCATAGACCCTGGTTGCCCAGGGGGCGCCGGACATCGCTCGGTTTGGACCAACACTTAGACAAGCATTGGCCCGGGGGGGCTAAAATAAAGATGACCCTCGAGAGAGCGACTCCCAAGGGAAAAGTAGGTGGTGGTGAGGCAAATGGTAAAACCAAGGTTGGGCCTTGCTGGAGGAGTTTTATTCAAAGCGAACTGTCAAGGGGGTCCCATAAATCACCCGACCGCGTAAGGAATGCAAAATCCGGGAACATAACACCGGTATGACGGAAACTAGGGCGGCAAGAGTGGAACAAAACACCAGGCATAAGGCCGAGCCTTCCACCCTTTACCAAGTATATAGATGCATTAATAATATAAGAGATATTGTGATATCCCAACATAACCCTGTCCACCATGGAGCAATCTTCAACTTCACCTGCAACTAGCAACGCTATAAGAGGGGTTGAGCAAAGCGGGAACATAGCCAAACAAAGGTTTGCTAGGAAGGGTGTCAAAGGTTAGAGGTTCATGGCAATTTGGGAGGCTTGAAGAGCAATTGATAGGTAGCGCAGCAAAGCAATAGAACGAAGCAACTAGCATAGCAATGATAGTAGTGAGATCCAGGGTAGCGGTCATCTTGCCTGAAATCCCGCAAGGAAGAAGAACGAGTCCATGAAGAAGATGAAGCCACGAAGACGAACCAAGTGTAGACGAACGAATCCTCACGATCGCAACGAAACGGGAACTATCGAGAAGAAGCACACAACATAGTAAACACACCACACATGAGGAAGACATGATGCACAACAAGCATGATGCATGACAAAGCTACATGAAGCTACTCATGGCAAGAGAAGATGCATACAAGAGTAACACATCAAAGCAAGTTTAAATGAGGCCGGGAACAACATATAACAATTCCGGTAAGTCCTCATATGTAAATTTTGAAGTTGGTCCAGATCTGAATAAACCTTATGTTCAAGTTGTTATACAGCAAGTTAAAGAGCACCAAGAGAATCTACACGAAAATCTAGTCAAGTTACATATAAAGTTCATTTAGTTCGGAGCTACGGCCTAGAAGATATGAGCAAAACAAGTTAAGCATGGCATTGATGCTAGATGCATCCAAACATCAAGCAAACACCTCAAAACAAGGATGCAACATGATAATATGAAGCTACATGCAAAATCAAGCAAGTTTCATATAGAGCACACTCAAAACGGAGCAACGGTTCAACACATACACTCTATATAAGTTTAAAGGACAAGCTGTCCAAAACAGCAACTAGGCATTTAGCAAGCATCAAAACAATAAGCTACAGCACCCCAACATAAGAACAAAAGGCATGGACATGAAGTACAGGTAATGCATGACAAAACATGAACACTAAGCTATCTCCAGAAACTACTAGAACATGCTCAAAAGGACATGGCAAGATTGCAAATAATAACAGTTTCAGACTTTAACAGGAATAACATCAGGTTGCAATGTTTAGAGCTATCAAACAACATGTTACAGGAACTTATCATGGCAAACAAAGGCATGGCATGAATCTACTAATTGCATAGAACAAAAGTCCCTTACTGACCATGAGCCAAAAAGGATCAGAAGATATGATGACATCCATGTAAACATGGCAAATAGTATGACAGATTCATACATGGCAGGAACAACAATAAGTAGACGTGTTGGTGAGCTTGAACCACTCACCACAGAGCAATACATGGCATGGCAAGGCAACCAACATTAATAATACATGTTTATGAAGCTAAGCATGGCAAGAGCAAGTTCATAGGGTGCATGGATCACTAGCAACAATCATGGCAACATTGAACATAATGTTGACACGCTGACAGCAACATTATTTAGCAAGTTTGAGAGCAAGATTACAACATGTTACAGCAGGCTATAAATGCAACCAGGGGCATGAATGGATATAGCATGACATGTATAACAATTCATCCTTAGTGAACATCTTCAGATTATGCATAGAATGACTTGTAGCAGCAGGTTTACATAGCAACAAAATATAACAGAATCAGCCTAGCAAAACAGCAACAGCAAGTACCCTACTTAACAAGCTCGATGCACTCAGCACACAACTCACAAAAATACATGGATGGCACCACTGTAAATATGGCATGACATAGTTCAAAATACATGTAGGGCTCAAGCTCATAAGATGCACACATCAAATGCAACAAAAATGACAAATCATCAAGTTATAACAGTTTCAGCAGATTAACATCATATAGCACTCTTGCAACGATGATTCAGGCATCAAGATGGACTCAAATGAACATGATGCAATGGAATGAAATGAAGTACTCGTCGAGGCGAACAATTTTACATATTACACGCACGAAACGGAGCAGTATGCATGGAGTTATGATGCGATGAACATGGCATGATAATGTAAATAATTTCGGGACTTAGGCAAAATTGGGGAAGGGGAAAAGTCAACCTCGCAGATCCAGATCGGGCACGGATGCCGAGGATGGCTGGGGCTCTCGCCGGAGTAGACGCTGGAGAGGAGGGGGACACCGGAGATGGGCGGATCCGGCCGGGGTCGACGCAGGGGCACCGGATCCGGCAGGAGGAGGGGCTGGCGACGAGGGCGGCGCACTCCGGCGACAAGGGCCGGGGCTGGTGAACCCACGCGGCGGCGGGGTGGCGCGAAGGACGAAGGGGCGGCGGCCGGAGGGCGACGAGCTCGGCGAGGGCTGAGTCCGGCGGCGGCGGCGGGTGGATGCGACGGGAGCTGGCGGCGCGGGCCGGCGAAGCGGGACCGGCCGGGCGCGGCGGAGGCGCTTTCGCGGCGGGGAGGCGGCGCGGCCGGCGACGAGCGGTGGCGGGGGCGCGCGGGAGGCGTGCGACGGCGCTGGCGGCGCGACGCGCGGGCCGGGCGGCGGCGCGGGATGGGCCCCGCGGGCCCCAGACGGGCTCGGCGGGCCTCGGCGGCGAGGAGGGGCTGCGGGGACCCGTGGCGAGACGGGATTCACCGAGCGCGGCGGCGGCGGACATGTCCGGCTAGGGGCGGACGCGTCCGGCGGCGTGAGGAGGGAGAGGGCTAGGGTTCATCCATGAATTTCGGGGGAGGGACTAATATATAGGTAGACGGAGCTAGGAGAGTCCAAACGAGGTGCGGTTTTTGCCCACACGATCGTGATCGAACGAACGAGAGCATGGAGGGGAGTTTACTGGGTTTTGGGCCACTTTGGAAGGGGTGTTGGGCTGCAAAGAAAAGAGGCCTTTACGGATACCCAGTTAACCGTTGGAGTATCAAACGACCTCCAAATGGCACGAAACTTGACAAGCGGTCTACCGGTGATATACCAAGGCCGCTTGACAAACCTCGGTCCATTCCGAGAACGTTTAACACCTGCACACGAAAAGAGGCAAAAGGGGGACGCTGGAGGACATAGGAGTGCCGGATTGCAAAACGGACAACAGGGAAAATGCTCGGATGCATGAGACGAACACGTATGCAAAATGAGATGCACATGATGACATGGCAATATGCAACACGCAAGCAAATGACATTATGCAACACGCAAGCAAATGACATGGCAATGACGGTGAATAACTGGCGGACACCTGGCGCAACGGATCCGGGGCGTTACAACTCTCCTCCACTAACAAGAGATCTCGTCCCGAGATCTTAGGACCGAGACGGAAGGGAAAAAGGATGAGGTGAAACAAGAACTCAAGAGAAGAAGCAAAGAATCGAGAGAACTCGAGAAGAAGAGAGGAACGACGAGAATGACGAGAATCGAAAGCTCACGGAATCAAATAGACTATGAAACCACTCCTGTTAGAACGAGATAAGAAACGAATAAGACTGAAAGGATTTAGGCAGCACTCCGACTGAAACATGGGGGAATAGAACACGAGCTCGAGAGGATGGAATGATACTTGATGAAGACATGACACAAAAACCTCCGGAAACAACTGAAAGAGTTGAATGAAAGAACGGAGAAGAAAATAACACCTTGTGCCACGAATGAAATTGAAAGCATCTTTAGTAGGAAGGTTTGAACGGATTTGTTGAGAAAATCAACAATGAAAAGAATAAGCTTGTCGTGGACTTATGGATAACATCTCAAAATTATGAGGTGATAACCAACCACAAGCAGAAAAGATTGAATAGCTGAGAGAAACAAAGAAATGCAAAACTCCACTTCAAAAGAATACAGAGAATTAATTACACTTCGAGACGTGAGAAGAAAAGATACTAGAATTCCTCCAACAAAATCTTGATGAACTCTTGAAGAATGAATTAAATCATGACGAACCACCATGAAGAACTCCGGTAACAAAAGGATGGTGAGATAGAAATGAAGGAAGAAAGAATAAGATGATCCTTCTGATGATTTAGATGGGGGTTTCGACGACATGGCCGAGGAAATTTGTGTTCCGGAAAAGAAAAAGATGAAAACACTTGGAACTAGAATTTATTCACCAAGAACAAATGTCGAAGGAAGGGATTACTCACTTGGATGAAATAAGAATAAGATTTATTGTATGCTTATCCTTCATCAAATTAAATTGATGATAAGCAATGGGTTATGCATACTACTTATTCTTCTTGAAAAGGATTGAGAAGTGGCATATCATGAACTTGAGAAGGTCTTCAATGAGCCACCGTTAGGATTTGGAAAGAACGAATGAATTGATATGATAAACAAGGAAAAGAATCTGAAAGAACCACCGTTAGAATTAGAAAATGACTAATGAAAGAGAATGAATCACCGGGAAGAATTTGAAGAATCCATGTGATTGAGGGGATTTAGATACAAGAGAACGGGAATAACTCGAGCTGATTGAAGAACATTTGAACGAAGCACCGGGATAAATAGAGAATGATAACTGGAATGTGAGGATGAAGAATTCTTCTGGAATGACGGCCTCCGGTGAAAAGAAACGGGAAAACAACTCCTGACATACTCCGGATGGGTAAGAAAAGAATATCTGACAGATGGAATAATTTGAGAGGATAACATGAAGCTAGAACCATGAATCTTCGGGAGAAGAGACAAGATTTAGAGGGAAAACTCTTCTTTGATCTTCAAATGACGACAAGGAACGCGACCAAAACTACTGAGATACTCCGGGAGAATGAAAAACGAATAGGTTGAGCCCACAATGAAAATGATTAAGAAACGATCTTGGAAAGGCATGTGACTGATGGAATCCATTCTTATGTCACATTTGAAAAGAATTGAGAATAACTCCGAGGGAATTAGAAGAGTAAGGTAAGATCCTGGGAAAAGACCTGTGGGTTAGGGCCCACTAAAAGAAAACACCGTTGGCAAGGATTGTTGAAGAGATAGATGATGCACCGGAACAATTGAAATATTTGAATGAGGTGACAACCTCGAATTAATTCAAACACAGACGAATCTCCTGAGATGTCTTGAACACTCCGGAAGGATAAACTGGCGAGAGGCGAATGAGCAGGGAAAACACTTGAGCCGAGGGAAAGAATATAATCACTACCGAAAATTGGAATTGAATCCATCGGAGAAGAAAAATAGATGAAGAATGTCGAACGAGACAAGAATTCACTGGTTGAAATGATTGAGGGAAGACTGAAGAGGCTCCGCACGAATGAAATTGATGGTCGAAAGAGACTCAGACTCCAGGAAGAAGAGGGTGGGAGGGCGGGAAAAACAAAGGCAACTTGGAAGGGGGAACCGACGAATATCTTAAAGAGAGAACACCGGTTGAAATCATTGAGGAAAGAAAGCAAAGATTTCACACGAGTAGGATGGATACTCGATTACGGACTCCGGTTCCGAGAAGAAAAAAAGGGTGGGCGGGTGGGAAAAGAAAACAACTGAGGACTGAACATGGCAACGATGAAGAGGCTTGCGTCAACTTGACGAAAAATGCACCGGATAAAAGAGCTGAGGAACAACGATCGGAAAACCAACTGCGTGATCCTAAAGAAAGATTTGAAGGGGAAGAGGAGTAATTCAAAACACCTACGTCAAGATTCCTCACCAGAGCGATGAAGGGGCTGAGGAGTAAAAAAGAATTCCTACTCTCCGATATAACTAGACTCAGAAAACAGTTTTCTTCTAGACTCAACAACGGCCAAACTACACGATCAATCAAGGGGGCTCCTAGGGTCGGTCGAGGCTCTGATACCAACTTGTCACGCCCAATATGCGACCCTATCCAAAAGGAACTCGAAGGTCCCACCAAGGATAGACCCGCATATTGAAACACTTTTGCAAGGTGGATATCATTACATCAACATTACATAAATAGATGGGGATACATACAAGAGGCATACAATGCCACACGAATACAACATCATTTTACATAAGATCAACATCCGACTACGGATGAAACACAAACAGAAACTCAAACGACATCAACCCTGTTAGCCTAGGTTGCCGACCTGGAACCTATCCCTTGATCGAAGAAGCAGAAGAAGAACTCCAAAACAAGCAAACATCGCTCTCGCGTCATGATCATCGCAAAACATGTACCTGCAACTGTTTTTGTAGTAATCTGTGAGCCACTGAAAGAACAAGGATGTCGCCTAGAGGGGGGGTGAATATGCGCTTTAAAATAATTACGGTTTAGGCTTGAACAAATGCGGAATAAACCTAGCGGTTAATTTGTCAAGCACAAAACCTACAACAACTAGGCTCACCTATGTGCACCAACAACTTATGCTAAGCAAGATAAGCAACTATGTGATAGCAAGATATATGACAAAGAACAATATGGCTATCACAAAGTAAAGTGCATAAGTAAAGGGGCTCGGGTAAGAGATAACCGAGGCACGCGGAGACGACGATGTATCCCAAAGTTCACACCCTTGCGGATGCTAATCTCCGTTTGGAGCGGTGTAAAGGCACAATGCTCCCCAAGAAGCCACTAGGGCCACCGTAATCTCCTCACGCCCTCGCACAATGCAAGATGCCGTGATTCCACTAAGGGACCCTTGAGGGCGGTCACCGAACCCGTACAAATGGCGATCCATGGGGGCGGTCACCGAACCCGTACACTTTGGCAACCCTTGGGGCGGTCACCGGTACCCGTCAAAATGCTCGGGGCGATCTCCACAACCTAATTGGAGACCCTGGCGCTTGCCCGGAGCTTTACACCACAATGATTGAGCTTCGAACACCACCAACCGTCTAGGGCACCAAGGCACCCAAGAGGAACAAGCTCTAGGGTGCCCAAACACCCAAGAGTAATAAGCTTCTCAAACTTCACTTCCACGTATCACCGTGGAGAACTCAAACCGATGCACCAAATGCAATGGCAAGGGCACACGGAGTGCCCAAGTCCTTCTCTCCCAAATCCCACCAAAGCAACTAATGCTAGGGAGGAAAATGAGAGGAAGAACGAAAGAAGAACACGAAGAACTCCAAGATCTAGATCCAAGGGGTTCCCCTCACTTAGAGGAGAAAGTGATCGGTGGAAACGTGGATCTAGATCTCCTCTCTCTTTTCCCTCAAGAACTAGCAAGAATCCGTGGAGGGATTGAGAGTTAGCAAGCTCGAAGAAGGTCAACAATGGGGGAAGAACACGAGCTCAAAGGATTAGGTTCATTGGGGAAGAAGACCCCCTTTTATAGGACCTCCCGAATCCAACCATTATGTGCTCAGGTCGTGCACAAGCGGTACTACCGCTTGGAGGAGCGGTACTACCGCTTAGCATGGTCAAAACAGCCCAATCGAGAGAGAAAACACGAGTTTTTGGTCCGGGGCGGTACTACCGCTTAGGAGCCACGGTAGTACTGCTCTGGAGCGGTACTACCGCTCAGGAGCCGCGGTAGTACCGCTCTAGAGCGGTAGTAAAAAATTACATCCGCTCTAGTCGCGGTAGTACCGCTGCAGCCTTTACCAAAACAGCCACAACTTTTGCAAACGGACTCCGAATTCAACGAAACCAAGTTTGTTGGAAAGCTAACGACATGGGCTAACACAATATTGATAGAAATATCAAGAATAAGCAAATGAGAAAAGTCCCATAAGAAAATGGTGAGAACCCTTCATCGGATAAGACCGGTAAAACCTCCAACACCGAAAACATCATAGAAGACGCATGCGAACTCCGTTTTCGATGAACTCAAGCTTGTCATCAAGATGACCATAAGCTCTAAGACTCACAAAGATAACCAAACAAGAACCAAGAAACATGATGCAAGGATGCAATGGTTTGAGCTCTCTACTAACGATACGATCAAGCTACCAACTTGAGAGCCCCCCTTGATAGTACGGCAAACGATCCTATAACTCGGTCTCCCAACTACCACCACAAGACCGGTAAAATAGAAAACCTATCAAGGGAAAACCTTTGCCTTGCACATGGTCCACTTGAGCTAGATGAAGACGATCTTGACTCCCTCAAGTTGGACCACCTTTCTTGATTGCGTTGGCTCGATGAAGACTAGATGATTGCTCCCCCATAGTTCACTATGGGTGAGCCACTCTTCGGCACATCTTCACAAGTCCATTGACACCACAATGGATGACAAGATTCAAGCACTTGATCTCTTCGTGATGCTCCACTTGAACTTGCACACGGCAATCTTGATGACGATCACCACTTGATGTCATCCTTTCCATGGGTTGTATGATATCTTCCTCTTGACGCAAGCCCATGGATACGTACCTAACCCCACATACAACTCTCACATAGACCATGGGTTAGTACATAAAGTGCAATGGACAATGCTTACCATACCATGGGATCACTTGATCCCTCTCGGTACATCTTCTACGCTTTGTGAGTTGATCAACTTGATTCACTCTTGACTTAGTCTTGATCAACCTTGAATCTTTGCAACTCTCTTCATTTGGATGATGTCTTGAAGGTAAACATGAATGATCACACAACCTTCTTCTTCAAGACATGCTTGCAATAAGCTCAACACTCATATGACCAATCTTTGGATAATTCCTTAATAGCACCTTGGTCATCACAAACTCTCATTGAAACCAACAAATGGACTCCAAGAAAAGCCTATGGGCAAACCCTTCAAATATAACTCAAGGCAACCATTAGTCCATAGAGATTGTCATCAATTACCAAAACCACACATGGGGGCACCACATGTCCTTTCAATCTCCCCCATTTTGGTAATTGATGACAATCACTTTCAAGAGAGTTTATACAAGGAATTATGCATCACCATTCAATGCACCAACCAATAATGCATGCGTATGAGATGCAAATGCTAAGGAAACAAAAACCAAAGCTACTCCACAAAACTCTCTGAAACTTCTCCCCCATTGGCATCGATTGCCAAAATGGGCGAAAATCTTAGAAGGCCAATATAAATTGTGGTCCTCCATAAATTGTGTATTTCTCAACAAGAGAGTGGAATGCAATACACATATCCAACTGCCAATACTTGGAGGAAGACAAACTATATTGATGCCCAAAGATTGCAACAGAAAGATATGCCACAAAGACATAACAAAGAGAGACACAAGCAATCAGAAGATACCAATTGAAGCAAGCAATCAACGGATATCAATTGAACCAACTAGACCAATGATCCTACATGCCACAAGAATAAAGATATTATGAAAAGCGCAAAGGAGTGTTCTAAAGAAACTAGAGAAGCTCCCCATGATTTGTGCACACATAAGAATTTTTGTATTTGAATACAAAGTGCACAACATAGGATCATAGCTCCCCCAAAATCAATAGAAACTCACATCCAGTGCAAGTGAGCATATAGGAAACAAAGCCTAGCGCTTGCAACAAGCACATGGTTGAGCAACATGTAAAAGAGGCAACTTAAGAATAGGCTCAACCAAAATGATGTGTGTGAGTCATGGCGAAGCACTTGAGAAGACTAAGATTAGGATGAGCATTAAGCATCAACATAGTCTTGAAAGAATGAGGCACATGGTGCAAGGCCTATCATTCCCACACACAACTGGAAAATGGGTTCACAAGCTTACTAATAAGCAAAAGAGAACCTATGCTTGTGACAACCCGTGGTGAAGATAGACGAGGGGAGGCTCATCAAGATGAGGGATACCAATTAAGATGGCAAAAACCTCGTCAAGATAAGCAAGAGGAAAATAATCTTCACCACACAAGAGTGCAACAAGATGCAACGATAGAGGACACGCACTCAAGGCAAAAGCTTTCACAGAGCCACCAAAGAAATAACAAGAAAGACCAGGTGGACGTGAAAGAAAAGATATCAACTAGAGATGTAATTTCTCTCAAGTGTATAAGGTTCTATGTAGACAAAATCATGATGATATATATATCTACAAAGAAGGATGTACACCCGTAATAGTTACAACACGAAGGAACAAGATATCCACAAGGAAGTCATAAATATACCAATAAGATATTTGCTTGAGAGCATAGCACTTGGCTAGATATGGTCTTATTGTATATAAATGAAGTCCAAACACACATCCATCAAAGGCATTACAACTAGCAACAAGAGATCATCGTTGGGATGCTTTGAGAAAGGAAACAAGTATCACAAGATATGAAATGAATATCATGCCAAGATGCAACCTACACAAGGTTGAATTCAAGAGGAGAAAGCATGAATAGATACTTGTTACCGACATATCATTGGAAGGATGTAGTAGATACCAATTGAAGGTAGATAGTAGTTCATTGATCATCCTAGCTTGACTCCAATATGCACATGGTGACAACACCTTCCTTGTGAGTGAGCCGAGCATCCAATGCATCTCCAAATGTTCCTAGAAGAACAACACAAACTAAACGGTACCCAAACTCATTGGGACCAAATAGTTAGAAAAACCAATACATAGGACAAACTCCACATAAATATGTGCATATAGATATGAAAATGAATTTCATACACATCTCATCCGATTTGAGACTTGGTGGAGATCCCCCTATATATTGAGTCAAAGAAAGAAAGCATGCCAAATAAAATACATGAAGTAAACATGCATGCTCAAGACTTTCAAAACCCAAAAACTAAAGAGAAAGAAATGCCAAGTGAAAAGGATACCAAATGGAGAAATCATCACTTGGAAGATATCATTCAAGATACATCAAGGAATGAGATATCCATTGATACACACTAAACTAAAGATGTCAAACTCCCAAAGAGAGGATGGTTCCAAACAAACCAAGCTCTCAACAAAGTTTCATGATGGCACAAAGTACCAAATAGAAATGGCTTGTCTTCCACCAAAACACACTTGATAAGGATCACAAGAAGAGTGTTCTAAAGAAAATAGGATAGCTCCCCCACGAGTTGTGCATTATATAGGATTTGCATTTGAATACAAAATGCACAAGGTGGGATCACTACTTTAACTATATCTAGAAAACACTAGACAAGAAAAAGAAATAAACAAGATCCACAAGTGGTAGGGAAGACATCGGGAGTTGACACGAACCTTGGCAAGAGAAAAGGAAAAATAAAAGCCAAAGTAAAGATGATCAACAAATTCTACCACACATAAGTGACTACCAATTGTCAAAAGACAAGAAGTATTTGGAAATAATTCTTGGTGGTAGATAACAAGGACATCCAACATCATCTTCACAACAAACACAAGCAAATTGCAACTTGTAGAGCTAACATGCCACCTAGGAACAAGATAATCTACAATATCAACACTAGGTGACAACATCTCAAATGTACACATTTTCTAGGCTAGTAATATACATAGCATATTACTCCCCCATAATGTGATACCAATGAAGAAAACTTAACAAGAGGCAATAAGAGGAACAAACAAGAGATAATTAATGGACTATTTAGAATTTGAATTTCTCATGAGAGATATACCACCTAGAGACTAGATAATCTTGTAATATCAATACTAGATGGTATTCCTCATGTACACACATTTATAGGATTGTGAGGTGCACAAAGCACATCACTCCCCCAAAATGGGATGTTCCATTAATCTCTCACACGAGCCAACTAGGATACAAACAAGAAGCATAAAGGCTCAACGCACGACACACACGTACATGATGTGCAAACCAACACACACATACTTGATTGCTCAAGATAGGCAAGTTGGAATCACACCATATACAAACACGTGCAAGGAACAAAACCAAAACATGCAAGGGGGAAAGTAACTTTCAATGTAAGCAAATTTAAGTACAAGTTACCGCAAGGAGGCACATTGGATATAAGATATAAACTTGACGATTCAATTGACTTGGCTTGAGACAATAAGAGTGATGAAGTCCCCTTAATTCTTCATAATGTAGCCAAGTCTCCAATGCCCTCCAACAACACCTATTGATCAAGTTTGAGCTAGTTGATCCCCAACCAAGTTGGGTCCTAAGAGGTTAGCCACAATAGGCTTGGCTACCCAAATGGTTCTTTGCTTCAAACCACTTTGAGTACCAACAAACTTGGCAACCACATTGCCAACCTTATCCTTCCCAAGAGAATAGACATCATCAATAATAATTGGGTTGGATAAGTTACCACCAGTGCATGAAGAAGCGAGGTGACCTTTCTCACGGCATAGGTAGCAACGTCTACTCTTCACTTTCTTCTCACTTGATTTCTCAACTTGAGAAGCATTAACTTGAGTCTTCTTGGGAAGAGGCCTTTCTTCAACTTGAGGTTGAGCATGTGATTGAACTTGTGCCCTCTTCCCTTGTTGCTTGACACTAATGGCCTTCTTCTTCAATGGGCAAGATCTAACATGATGCCCTTCTACTTTGCACTTGAAGCAAACAATCTTGGCCGAATTCTTGACTTGTTCTTGGCCCTTCTTTTTGTTCATGTTGGACTTCTTCTTCTTATTGGAGTTGAATCCAAGTCCACCTTTGTCATTGGGGGATTTTTGCACACTCAAGATATTGTTGAGTGTGGATTTCCCTTCATGACACTTTTCCAAGTCTTTCTTCAAAGAAGTGACTTGGGCCTTGAGATCTTTGATTTCCTCTACATGGTTAGTCTCAACACAAGTACTAGAGGAAGTATAAGCTTTGTTGTTAGATCAACAAGTCAAGGAAAGCAATTCATCACAAGATGTACCAACATTGTGAGTAGATGAATTACAAGGACTAGCACATGGCAATATATTATTTTGACTAGAAGTAGTGCTAGTATCCACATGAGGCTCACTAGATGTTACCTTAGCAATCATGGCCTCATGAGCTATCTTTAGCACACTATGGGATACTAGAAGATCATCATGAGAGCTTGAGAGCTTTTCATGACTTTCTTCCAATTTCCCATAATTGCAAGATAGCACCTCAAGTTGAGCCCGTAGCTCAACATTCTCCTTCAAAATGGATGCTTCACAAGTAATAGAATTAGTAGCACAAGCATCATCATTAACAACAAGAGGAGAAGGCAACTTGGCAAGCTCTTTTAAATAGGAAGCTTCAAGTTGAGCATGAGACTCGGTGAGTTTGATGAGCTCACCCTTGATGACCCTTGAGCCATTTTCGAGGTGCTCAAAATCCTCAAGGAGTCTAGCATGAGCAACTTCAAGCTTAGCATTTTTAGTTTCAAAAACATTGGCCACCTCAAGAGCTCTATCAGTAGATTCCTTCGCTCTAGACAATTCTAGAGCAAAAGTCTCCTCAAGAGATTCCTTGGCGGTTTGTTCAAGTTCAATATCTTGAGAGAGGTCTGCAATCTCATTAGCGTAATCATGCCCATGACCTTCCATTTTATCAATGGTGACCTCATGCTCCTCAAGACGAGATTCCAACTCATCAATATATTTCTTGCTCTCAATAGCAATGGACATAATTTCCATCAAGTTGGAACGAGCAATTTTATTTTTATGAAGAGCTTTAAAAACCATTTTCCCCTTAATTTTTAAGGAGGCAACATTATCATTCTCTTCATCATTATCCTCATCATCATTAGCATCAACATCATCATCAAGAGACATATTGGGGTACAAAGTAGGAGATACCTTTGACGCCTTAGCCATAAGGCAAAACACAATAGATGATGATGTAGGATCCCTTGAGGCACCATTAAACACCACATCTTGTTCCATGGAGTGTTCGGTTTCCTCTACATTGTTAGCACAACAATTCGAGGAAATAGATGCATTTTTATCATGGAAACAAGACATAGCAAGCATATCATCATGATATTTAGTCAAGCAGTTTCTACATGATATGCAAGGACTATCAACACAAGCATGTGAAACATTTGGAGTGCTCGAAGTGTTAAAGCCCAAAGAGGGAGCATTGCAATAATATAGTGATGAAGGATCATCCACAATAAGCATACTATCATCATTGCAATGACCAACACTACTCACCATATCATTACCTTGTGGCAAACCACATGTAGGTGAAGTAGAAGAAGTTGAGAAAGACTATATGACCGGAGATGGAGGGAGAACAACCATCCCCACAAATCTTGGACACACCATGTTTATCTTGAAGCTTTGTCCATAACTCATGAGCATCCCGGAACGGCATGAGTTGAAATATAACTACATTGCTCAAAGCATCGAAAAGCACATTAGAGGCTTGAGCATTGAGATAAGAGTTTTTCTCATCCTCTAAAGATAATCTTTGGGGATCCTTTGGTGGAGAAAAACTCATATCTACAATTCGCTCTAAATTTGGGTCCATGACCCTAAATAGATTAAGCATGTGAATTACCCAAACATCAAAATTTGTGCCATCGAAACTAAGAGTGTCAGAGAATCCTAATCCTCTAGTTGACATCCTTACTCTCTAGGCAGTTAAGCCCAACAAAGAGAGACGAGGCTCTGATACCAATTGAAAGAACGAGGATGTCGCCTAGAGGGGGGGTGAATAGGCGCTTTAAAATAATTACGGTTTAGGCTTGAACAAATGCGGAATAAACCTAGCAGTTAATTTGTCAAGCACAAAACCTACAACAACTAGGCTCACCTATGTGCACCAACAACTTATGCTAAGCAAGATAAGCAACTATGTGATAGCAAGATATATGACAAAGAACAATATGGCTATCACAAAGTAAAGTGCATAAGTAAAGGGGCTCGGGTAAGAGATAACCGAGGGACGCGGAGACGACGATGTATCCCGAAGTTCACACCCTTGCGGATGCTAATCTCCGTTTGGAGCGGTGTGGAGGCACAATGCTCCCCAAGAAGCCACTAGGGCCACCGTAATCTCCTCACGCCCTCACACAATGCAAGATGTCGTGATTCCACTAAGGGACCCTTGAGGGCGGTGACCGAACCCATACAAATGGCGACCCTTGGGGGCGGTCACCGAACCCGTACACTTTGGCAACCCTTGGGGGCGGTCACCGGTACCCGTAAAATTACTCGGGGCGATCTCCACAACCTAATTGGAGACCCCGACGCTTGCCCGGAGCTTTACACCACAATGATTGAGCTCCGAACACCACCAACCGTCTAGGGCACCTAGGCACCCAAGAGGAACAAGCTCTAGGGTGCCCAAACACCCAAGAGTAATAAGCTTCTCAAACTTCACGTCCACGTATCACCGTGGAGAACTCAAACCGATGCACCAAATGCAATGGCAAGGGCACATGGAGTGCCCAAGTCCTTCTCTCCCAAATCCCACCAAAGCAACTAATGCTAGGGAGGAAAATGAGAGGAAGAACGAAAGAAGAACACGAAGAACTCCAAGATCTAGATCCAAGGGGTTCCCCTCACTTAGAGGAGAAAGTGATTGGTGGAAACGTGGATCTAGATCTCCTCTCTCTTTTCCCTCAAGAACTAGCAAGAATCCATGGAGGGATTGAGAGTTAGCAAGCTCGAAGAAGGTCAACAATGGGGGAAGAACACAAGCTCAAAGGATTAGGTTCATTGGGGAAGAAGACCCCCTTTTATAGGACCTCCCGAATCCAACCGTTATGTGCTCAGGTTGTGCACAAGTGGTACTACCGCTTGGAGGAGCGGTACTACCGCTTAGCATGGTCAAAACAGCCCAATCGAGAGAGAAAACACGAGTTTTTGGTCCGGGGCGGTACTACCGCTTAGGAGCCACGGTAGTACTGCTCTGGAGCGGTAGTACCGCTCAGGAGCCGCTCTAGTACCGCTCTAGAGCGGTAGTAAAAAATTACATCCGCTCTAGTCGCGGTAGTACCGCTGCAGCCTTTACCAAAACAGCCACAACTTTTGTAAACGGACTCCGAATTCAACGAAACCAAGTTTGTTGGAAAGCTAACGACATGGGCTAACACAATATTGATAGAAATATCAAGAATAAGCAAATGAGAAAAGTCCCATAAGAAAATGGTGAGAACACTTCATCGGATAAGACCGGTAAAACCTCCAACACCGAAAACATCATAGAAGACGCATGCGAACTCCGTTTTCGATGAACTCAAGCTTGTCATCAAGATGACCATAAGCTCTATGACTCACAAAGATAACCAAACAAGAACCAAAAAACATGATGCAAGGATGCAATGGTTTGACCTCTCTACTAACGATACGATCAAGCTACCAACTTGAGAGCCCCCCTTGATAGTACGGCAAACGATCCTATAACTCCGTCTCCCAACTACCACCACAAGACCGGTAAAATAGAAAACCTATCAAGGGAAAACCTTTGCCTTGCACATGGTCCACTTGAGCTAGATGAAGACGATCTTGACTCCCTCAAGTTGGACCACCTTTCTTGATTGCGTTGGCTCGATGAAGACTAGATGATTGCTCCCCAATAGTTCAGTATGGGTGAGCCACTCTTCGGCACATCTTCACAAGTCCATTGACACCACAATGGATGACAAGATTCAAGCACTTGATCTCTTCGTGATGCTCCACTTGAACTTGCACACGGCAATCTTGATGACGATCACCACTTGATCTCATCCTTTCCATGGGTTGTATGATATCTTCCTCTTGACGCAAGCCCATGGATACGTACCTAACCCCACATACAACTCTCACATAGACCATGGGTTAGTACATAAAGTGCAATGGACAATGCTTACCATACCATGAGATCACTTGATTCCTCTCGGTACATCTTATACGCTTTGTGAGTTGATCAACTTGATTCACTCTTGACTTAGTCTTGATCAACCTTGAATCTTTGCAACTCTCTTCATTTGGATAATGTCTTGAAGGTAAACATGAATGATCACACAACCTTCTTCTTCAAGACATGCTTGCAATAAGTTCAACACTTATATGACCAATCTTTGGATAATTCCTTAATAGCACCTTGGTCATCACAAACTCTCATTGAAACCAACAAATGGACTCCAAGAAAAGCCTATGTGCAAACCTTCAAACATAACCACGGGCGCGGCTCTCGAAAGTTTATAACCCTGCAGGGGTGTCCCAACTTAGCCCATGATAAGCTCTCGCGATCAACAAAGGACATTCCTTCTCCCAGGAAGACCCGATCAGTCTCAGAATCCCGGTTTACAAGACATTTTGACAATGGTAAAACAAGACCAGCAAAGCCGCCCGCTATGCCGACAAATCCCGATAGGAGCTGCACATATCTCGTTCTCAGGGCACACCGGATAAGCAAGACGTCGGGTTGGCATAGACCCTGGTTGCCCAGGGGGCGACGGACATCGCTCGGTTTGGACCAACACTTAGACAAGCATTGGCCCGGGCGGGCTAAAATAAAGATGACCCTCCAGAGAGCGACTCCCAAGGGAAAAGTAGGTGGTGGTGAGGCAAATGGTAAAACCAAGGTTGGGCCTTGCTGGAGGAGTTTTATTCAAAGCGAACTGTCAAGGGGGTCCCATAAATCACCCGACCGCGTAAGGAATGCAAAATCCGGGAACATAACACCGGTATGACGGAAACTAGGGCGGCAAGAGTGGAACAAAACACCAGGCATAAAGCCGAGCCTTCCACCCTTTACCAAGTATATAGATGCATTAATAATATAAGAGATATTGTGATATCCCAACATAACCCTGTCCACCATGGAGCAATCTTCAACTTCACCTGCAACTAGCAACGCTATAAGAGGGGCTGAGCAAAGCAGGAACATAGCCAAACAAAGGTTTGCTAGGAAGGGTGTCAAAGGTTAGAGGTTCATGGAAATTTGGGAGGCTTGAAGAGCAATTGATAGGTAGCACAGCAAAGCAATAGAACGAAGCAACTAGCATAGCAATGATAGTAGTGAGATCCAGGGTAGCGGTCATCTTTCCTGAAATCCCGCAAGGAAGAAGAACGAGTCCATGAAGAAGATGAAGCCACGAAGATGAACCAAGCGTAGACGAACGAATCCTCACGATTGCAACGAAACGGGAACTATCGAGAAGAAGCACACAACATAGTAAACACACCACACATGAACAAGACATGATGCACAACAAGCATGATGCATTACAAAGCTACATGAAGCTACTCATGGCAAGAGAAGATGCATACAAGAGTAACACATCAAAGCAAGTTTAAATGAGGCCGGGAACAACATATAACAATTCCGGTAAGTCCTCATATGTAAATTTCGAAGTTGGTCCAGATCTGAATAAACCTTATGTTCAAGTTGTTATACAGCAAGTTAAAGAGTACCAAGAGAATCTACACGAAAATCTAGTCAAGTTACATATAAAGTTCATTTAGTTCGGAGCTACGGCCTAGAAGATATGAGCAAAACAAGTTAAGCATGGCATTGATGCTAGATGCATCCAAACATCAAGCAAACACCTCAAAATAAGGATGCAACATGATAATATGACGCTACATGCAAAATCAAGCAAGTTTCATATAGAGCACACTCAAAACGGAGCAACGGTTCAACACATACACTCTATACAAGTTTAAAGGACAAGCTGTCCAAAACAGCAACTAGGCATTTAGCAAGCATCAAAACAATAAGCTACAGCACCCCAACATAAGAATAAAAGGCATGGACATGAAGTACAGGTAATGCATGACAAAACATGAACACTGAGCTATCTCCAGAAACTACTAGAACATGCTCAAAAGGACATGGCAAGATTGCAAATAATAACAGTTTCAGACTTTAACAGGAATAACATCAGGTTGCAATGTTTAGAGCTATCAAACAACATGTTACAGGAACTTATCATGGCAAATAAAGGCATGGCATGAATCTACTAATTGCATAGAACAAAAGTCCCTTACTGATCATGAGCCAAAAAGGATCAGAATATATAATGACACCCATGTAAACATGGCAAATAGTATGACAGATTCATACATGGCAGGAACAACAATAAGTAGACGTGTTGGTGAGCTTGAACCACTCACCACAGAGAAATACATGGCATGGCAAGGCAACCAACAGTAATAATACATGTTTATGAAGCTAAGCATGCCAAGAGCAAGTTCATAGGGTGCATGGATCACTAGCAACAATCATGGCAACATTGAACATAATGTTAACAGGCTGACAGCAACATTATTTAGCAAGTTTGAGAGCAAGATTACAACATGTTACAGCAAGCTATAAATGCAACCAGGGGCATGAATGGATATAGCATGACATGTATAACAATTCATCCTTAGTGAACATCTCCAGATTATGCATAGAATGACTTGTAGCAGCAGGTTTACATAGCAACAAAATATAACAGAATTAGCCTAGCAAAACAACAACAGCAAGTACCCTACTTAACAAGCTCGATACACTCAGCACACAACTCACAAAAATACATGGATGGCACCACTGTAAATATGGCATGACATAGTTCAAAACACATGTAGGGCTCAAGCTCATAAGATGCACACATCAAATGCAACAAATATGACAAATCATCAAGTTATAACAGTTTCAGCAGATTAACATCATATAGCACTCTTGCAACGATGATTCAAGCATCAAGATGGACTCAAATGAACATGATGCAATGGAATGAAATGAAGTACTCGTCGAGGCGAACAATTTGACATATTGCACTCATGAAACGGAGCAGTATGCATGGAGTTATGACGCGATGAACATGGCATGATAATGTAAATAATTTCGGGACTTGGGCGAAATCGGGGAAGGGGAAAAGTCAACCTCGCAGATCCAGATCGGGCACGGATGCCGAGAATGGCCGGGGCTCTCGCCGGAGTAGATGCCGCAGAGGAGGGGGGCACCGGAGACGGGCGGATCCGGCCGGGGTCGACGCAGGGGCACCGGATCCGGTAGGAGGAGGGGCTGGCGACGAGGGCGGCGCACTCCGGCGACGAGGGCCGGGGCCGGTGAACCCACGCGGCGGCGGGGCGGCGCGAAGGACGAAGGGGCAGCGGCCGGA